>NC_092421.1:62532379-62832379 GCF_040894005.1 Engystomops pustulosus
AAGTTCTAGTGGAAACTCATCCCCAGAATACACTAGAAAAGAAATGGGTACGTACATGCTTGGCCATGAAGCAGATTTGTGTTGAGTAGATATTTGAGTTATTTAATTAATTCAATAATTTTATGTTTTTTTATGTTTTTATGTTGTTTTTTGCAGCATCCTCATCTACTAGAGGTCGTACTCAGAGCAGAGGTGAGATCATGTTAGATGTTGAAATTTCTACTGACTGTACAGGAATATATTCAGCCTTAGTGCTACCGTCAAGCAGGCGCCATCTTAAATTAAATTTACCGTTTATTGAAACCTTATAAATCAGCGTCACGGATTGAATCCACTCTGCACCCTGACGCATGATCTGGCCTTGGAAGAGTTTTTTATGGTCTTTTTTTCCTAAAAAAGATAAAAAAATATTCTATTGAGCTGCAAGTGCTCTGGGGGCGTAGCCATAGCACCTCCTGGCTCCTGCTGCACAGGTACCCCCTGGAGCACTTGAGGCTCATTAGCATAATGAAGATAAAGAAGAAGATAAAAATTTACTCTAGGACCAGAACCTGCAAGTTGCAAAGTGGATTCAGTTGGTGACGCTGCTTTATAGGGTATGAAATATATGGTAGATTTACTTTAAAGGGGTCTTCCGATCCTACATTTAGGCCCTAAGTTCCAGTACAAATAAATTCCTTTACTGTGGCATCTGACCACGTTAAATGTCTGATGATTGGGCTTTTGTTTGCATTAAAAATCTGCATAACAATTGTTAATACTACAATTCTAGAACAATCTTGATTTAGGCCCCTTTTCATGGCAGATTTAAGGAATTTTTCTGTATCTTTTTGACTGTTCTTGGGAGATTTTTGTTTTAATTACACCCTTATCCGATGAAGAAATTTATCTTTATTCTTTTATGTATTACTTTACAGAGACTGAAATCCGCACTCGCCTCCAAAGTGCATCGCCCTCTGCACGATGTAAGTCATTCTCTATACATCAGTGTGTCAGTAGATTGTTATTTTATCATTTTATGAAGATAAGGCTCATAAAACATGGATATCAGGGATAGGTCATGGGGTATATTTTCCTGGGGCTGCGGGGGGGGGGGGGGCATCATCAACTCTGATTATAATCTTTTACTTGGTTTACTACAGATATTATTAGTCATTTTTGTCAAATTATAGATCAGTTGATCTCGTATTAAGAGATGAACGGGATTCATTTTTAAGTTCTGGTCCGGGTTTGGGTGCATCTTATGTGACCCGGACATATTGCTAATTGACAGCTCTATCTACTAGCTATGAAGGTGAATTAGCGGGCGTGCAGCCAATTCAGCAAATTGATGCCCCTATCTACTAGAAATGGCTGTGATTGGCTAGAGGTCCCCCCCCCCCCATGGCTATAAGGTATGGGTGTCAATGTGCTGGATTGGCTGCACAGCCACCAACCTGACAATATGTCCGGGTCGTGCGAGACACACCCAAACCCCTGACCTGATCTGTACTCATAATACATAAATATATTCAATTGTTATACATATCGTAAATATAAAAAATACTAACTTTATATAAATATATTTTGAAAAAATAAAAAAATGTAAATATATAAAATGACTATAGATAAATATAGACACATTGGGGAGGATTTATCAGGATTTATCATAAGTCTGACTATAACTATAAGCCCCATAAATATCTTAGTAATGTAATATCTTGTCTCGTCCCTTGTCCTTTACATGTGACACAAATAATCTCTAAATGGATTTGTTATCCCTTTTTTAGGGACAGAACTTGATGATGTGAAGAAACTGCTTAAAGGCCGCTCCACCAGCGTGAGCCCCAGCAGGTCCCCAACTAATACCCTCCCCATTCCCAAAAAAGCTGCGGTGGAGACAAAAGTAGTAACCGAGAGCTCCCAGTCAGGTAAGTGTCTTCCAAAAAAAAATTGTTTTATGCTATAAAGCTGCTATTATATCACATTGACATATTGGCTCTTTATTACAGTTTCGGGATCTTATGACACCACCATAATGGAATCCGCTCTCCCATCCTTCATGTGGACCTCCACACTTCCTTCGGGATCCTCAATGGCGGGCTATCACAACAACATGGCCAATATGGGTTATGGTGGGTCATCTATGATGAATGCCCATTCCTCAGGATCAGGTGAGTGCCTTGTGGATAATTTCCTATACACCTAACGCCATTGATTTACTTTATTTTTTAGCTCACTCATTTTTGTTCTTCTTCTTATATAGTATTTGGAGTCCCAAACAATTTGGCCCCCAGCTCTCCTACCCTCCATTCAGGACTGGGCTCCTCCTCTGCAGGTAAATACAAGACACTTTACATATTCCTCAACTTCTCTACATATATAGTCCTCAAACAACGGTGCATTAAGCCTGCCACGGGCCATGGGCTGTATGAATATTATGGCCCCTACAAGCCTGGAATCACTTCCTACATCTGGTACTAGAATCAGCTTCTTTGGGGAATGGAGGATGAGTCCTTTCTGCCTGTTATCTGCAGTTTCAGGACCTTTTGAGGACTTTCAAAGGTCCTGAAATTGCTCTTGTTTACATGTCTATTGAGAGCAGGAACAGACGGATGAGTATTTCATGGGAAACATCCTTTTCTATATAAAATTTAGTGGATTTTTTGGGGTGGCCATTGGCCCCCTATAAGGCTTGGGCCCAGTGCTACCACCCAAACTGCCTATATTATAATCCACTACTTTCCTCAGCTACTTATGTTTCATTGCAAGACCTCCATTAATAAGTTGAAAAAAGGTATAGAAAGCAAATTTATTTCTGGAGGACTTGGTGATTTCAATGTACATCATACTAAATTACATGTACATACTAAATTTCCCCTGTGGGGGTGCTGCAGGGGAAATGAGCACTTGCTGATCGGTTTGTCCACAAGTTATCAATGGTGTTCCATGCAGCAAGTCCCTGTGTGATAGACTTTGTCTTTGTTACAAAATTCATTGTCCAAAACAGACATCCTCCTTAGAGCTGTTTGCGGGCTACAAGTACAGATACCATATCCGTAGAATATCATTCAATAGTATAACACAGAGATGGCACTCACCAAGAGACTGTATCTGTATCTGTACCCAATTCATTAGAATGGAAGCTTAGCTGCAGTGACCCGGTTCAGCCACTACACTGAGATTGTACTGTACCTGTCTGTTTCCTGGGTGTTGGGCCCTCCCCAAAATTATGTTAAGGTTTATAGTTTAGTATAGTTAGTTTATATAAGTTAAGTCCACATTACCTGGGGGGAGGGGGCAGCTGCAGCCTATGTGTGCCTGTGTCAGTCTCTTCCACACTCATGCAGCTTCCTCACTCCTCCCCACTTTCTGTCATGTGCATTGAGCAGCCAGGGGAGGGAGGGAGATGATGTGGAGGAGAGGAAGAATACATGATTCATGATACATGAGACACAGGCGCACACAGGCTGCAGCTGCCCCTCCCAGAGGACTCACCACATGGTGCTGGCAGGGACCCAGGTAATGTGAATTAGACTTATATAAAGTATTGACAAAGGAATTTTTCAAAATCCCCAGCTAGCAATGACATTCCAGGTGACAGGTTTGCTTTAAAGAGAAATTCAACGACATAAAAGTAAAAACTTACTGTTAATTTTTTGACACCATAAAGTGACACATATAAATATGATGGTGATGTGTTTATAAAATTACCTTCTTTGGTATATTTTACTAATTGCAAATGGAATCTAACATTGTTTTTGTATTTTTGCAGTATTTGGTATGCAAAACAATTTGGCCCCATTATCCTCCCAAATGACGGCAGCAGGAGTGGCTGCAGCACCTATGGTCAATAGCTCCGCAGCAGCTATGCAGTCTGCAGGTCAGTGTGCAACCTACAATGAGTGGCCTTATTCCAGTACAAGCCCTCATATGTATACTTATCATCTTTGTATGTCTCCCAGGATATGGAGTACAGAAAAATGTCACCCACAACACCCAGAGTGCTGGTGGAGTAACTGGTGGTATCTCCTCTTCAACTGGTGAGCACCTATATGGTTCCTATATAGAAAGATATTCTAAATTCTTCCATACTAATGTGTTTTTCTGTTTTTTGCAGTTACGACCACTAAAACCCAAGGGGAGGATATCCTCAGTAAAGATTACAAGTTCCTTCTGCTGGAGAAAGAAAAAGCCCCAACAAAGAAGGAAGGAGATGTGCTGATCATGTCTAAGGACAGTGGCAAGGTCTTCACAGCTTCTTCTGGTGGCAGCTCAGGTATGCAGCGGTGTCCTGTCCATTCTGTCCTAAAATGTGGGATGTTAGACCCTTTGAAGTCTTTTTCGAAGGACTCGAGAACCCATCATTGTCTTGGGTTGTTCGACATGAGTTTGTATCAAGTTCAATAACTCTGCCGATGAGCAGGAGGAGCTGAGCAGATTGTACATAGTGTCCTATCTGCAGGCAGCATGATATAGAGCAGGAGAAGCTGAGCAGATTGTACATAGTGTCCTATCTGCAGGCAGCTCGTTATAGAGCAGGAGGAGCTGAGCAGATTGTACATAGTGTCCTATCTGCAGGCAGCTCGTTATAGAGCAAGAAGAGTTGAGCAGATTGTTTATAGTGTCCTATCAGCAGGCAGCTCGTTATAGAGCAGGAGGAGCTGAGCAAATTGTACATAGTGTCCTATCTGCAGGCAGCATGTTATAGAGCAGGAGGAGCTGAGCAGATTGTACATAGTGTCCTATCTGCAGGCAGCATGTTATAGAGCAGAAGGAGCGGAGCAGATTGTACATAGTGTCCTATCTGCAGGCAGCATGTTATAGAGCAGGAGGAGCTGAGCAGATTGTACATAGTGTCCTATCTGCAGGCAGCATGTTATAGAGCAAGAAGAACTGAGCAGATTGTACAGAATGTCCTATCTGCAGGCAGCATGTTATAGAGCAGGAGGAGCTGAGCAGATTGTACATAGTGTCTTATCTGCAGGCAGTATGTTATAGAGCAGGAGGAGCTGAGCAGATTGTACATAGTGTCCTATCTGCAGGCAGCATGTTATAGAGCAGGAGGAGCTGAGCAGATTGTACATAGTGTCCTATCTGCAGGCAGCATGTTATAGAGCAGGAGGAGCGGAGCAGATTGTACATAGTGTCCTATCTGCAGGCAGCATGTTATAGAGCAGGAGGAGCTGAGCAGATTGTACATAGTGTCCTATCTGCAGGCAGCATGTTATAGAGCAAGAAGAACTGAGCAGATTGTACAGAATGTCCTATCTGCAGGCAGCATGTTATAGAGCAGGAGGAGCTGAGCAGATTGTACATAGTGTCTTATCTGCAGGCAGTATGTTATAGAGCAGGAGTAGCTGAGCAGATTGTACATAGTGTCCTATCTGCAGGCAGCATGTTATAGAGCAGGAGGAGCTGAGCAGATTGTACATAGTGTCTTATCTGCAGGCAGTATGTTATATAGCACATAAACACATGGGAAAGTCAGTCCATATTTATGGTTGCCTCCCTTAGGTTCATATGGTGAAGAATCCCTAAAGAAAGAAAAACAAGCAACAACTAGTGTGGAAACAACATACAAAACAGAAGCCAATGGTAAGTAATACAGCAGGGCATAATACATACTATAATGTTATCCATAATATAATCTGTAATATTAGGTATAACACAAACTATAATATTGTGTATAATAAACTCTATAATACATAATACACACAATAATCCTTAATACTAACTATAATATTATCTTTAAGGTGGTTTAAAAGCAACAAGAGAGAAAGCCACATATGCAGGTAATGAATTTATTAACAGTAAAATATATATATGTTTAAATGGAATAATTTATTACTGTCCTTGTATAGACTTTAGGTGCCCATACTGGATATTAACAGGGCTGGCCAAATAATATATGCAAATAGGCTGATAACACTATGTCCCAACAGATGGTTTTAAAGTAAAAAGTCCAATTTAACCACCTAAGTATTGCAGCAGCCGTAGTCCAATCTTCGCATATAGGAAACATGCAAGCTCTGCCGGATTAGGGTTGGGGACCAATTTGACATGCTTTGTGCAGCGCTGCGTAATATGTGTGCACTATATATATAAAGAATAATAATTATTTATATAGCGCACATAGATAACACAGCGCTGCACAAAGCATGTCAAATTGGTCCCTGTCCCCATGGGGCTCACAATCTAAACAACCTAACAGTATGTTTTGGAGTGTGGGAGGAAACTAGAGGATCAGGAGAAAACCCACACAAACACGGAGAGAACATACAAACTCTTTGCAAATGTTGCCCTGGGTGGGATTCGAGCCCAGGACCCCAGCGCTGCAAGGCTGTAGTGCTACTTACTCAGCCACCGAGCCAGCCTAAAGAATTATTATTATTATTATTATTATTATTAGTTGTATGTTGATGAGAAAGAGTAGCTGTCATTTGAGTCAGTGTTCATCTAGCAACTATCGATGTCTATGGGCACATACAATGAGAGTATAGCTTTATATTGGCTAATTCCGATGACCTTGTATTTTGGGTCTCCAAAGCTATTTATACTGTGGAGCCACACATGGACCACGTTACTGTATTGTAACGTTATTGTATCCCAGGCAATACGTTACTGTATTGCCTGGGATAATCTCCAAATAGGAATCTCATAGCACGGCATGACTTTGTATGACATTTCTCATGTTATCAGTGGTATATTAAGGCACCGCAATGGGTACTATTTTAAGGCCAGATACAACTCATTGATATACAAACTGCTTATGCTTGTGTGCATGATTGCTACCACTTTGGAGGTGTAATAATGGTCATTTTGGATGTAAGTGTATCCTTTTTGCTACATAAAGAGGTATTGTTCTGTAATCTAATTTATAATTCAATGTTTTGCACAGAAATACACCGCGCTGATGGCTTAAAGGCAGGAGCTGATCATTACGTGGAGAGAAGAGATGGTGGAGCTGATGCCGTCTGCGGACCATGCGGTTCTTGCTGTAAATGGTGGATGTGGACCCTAGGACTGATTCTGGGTCTACTCTTCCTTCTGGGATTGCTCTTTGGACTCATCTCATTGTGTAAGACATCCTGTCTATGTTTCGGGACCTCTTATTGATCCTGAAGTGTCTGTTTTAGGAAATATTTTTTTATGTATCCCAATCATGCATTTCTAGGGGGAACAATATAGGAATGATACAAAATTCTAAGGACTCTAAGAATTAAAGATTATGTAATTAAAAGAAATCTACTATCAAAATCAAACCAGGGACATCATGATAAACTAATAAATAGTTTACTGTGTGCTAAACTTCTTTTATTTGTTATCCACGGCCTCCTTTCTTCTAAAATTGACTTTAAATATGTTAATGAGCCAGAAGGGCTACTAGGGGTGTTACAAGAGCACCCTTGTGCTTCAGATTCACAAGCTGTTACACTGTGCAGGAGCACTCCCCCCTCCCACTGTGTTCTGAAACTTTCTCTGCTGGAGAGATTACAGCATGGAGAGGGAGGGGGAAGTGCCGAATTTGCAGAGAGGGAGGGGGAGCTGTGTAACAGTCTGTGAAGCAACCCACTGGTGGTTTCTGCTAATAATTCCCTCCAGGCTCATAAGCAAAATTTTAAAAGTTGATTTTAGAAGGAAGGAGGCCTTGGGTAACACATTTAGGAAGATTACCACAGTCATTGTGCCAGGATCTATGAGTTCCTGGTTTATCATGATGGATTTTGATGGTAGATTTCCTTTAATATATCAGATATTGTGCATTATGTAATACAGGGCAGGACGTCAAGAACTTGAAGGAGAGAGTGGACAATATGCAGGGATCCCGGATAGGACGCTTAGAAGCGCTCCCCCCAGAACTCGCAGCCTCCAGCGCTGGTGTTAATTATGCCTCCTCCATTGATGCATCAAGCAACGACCAAAGGGAGTCCCTATGGCTATTCATAAAGGAAAGGATGTCAACAGAGAGAGGTAATGCTTTATGTTAACATTGATAACCCTGATCAATATTTGGAGATGCCTATTAAAATTACGTAAGTAGCAAAATTGAGTTTGTCATTTGGCTCCGCTCAGCTTTACATAACAGTAAGTTATATAGAAAGTTACCTGGGGTTTTCCTGTTGAGTTCTTGAGTTGTCATCTTGAGTTAAAAAGAGGAAAAAAAAGCAGCAGACACATTCAGCCCATGTACCGTACCAAATTATTCATATTATTTTTAATAAATATGATTTAGTATTATTTTCCTCGATCATCCTATAGTAATTACCCTCCATCCCCCTCGCTACATGTATTATTACATGACATTGGTGATCCATAAAAATCAGACTAATCTAAGCTCCCAGGCAACACAGAGGGGAAATTCTGAATTTTCTCAACCTAATATGACTGATATTCTGATTTGAACCCTTCTTGATTTGAGATTTTTCTTCTACTATAGGAACATTCGTTGGTCAAAAAGGCGAACCAGGAGCTAAAGGTAAAATACAATGAGTCAAACAAGCTAAATGTTTTCTTAGTGGATAGATAGTGTTTGTAGGTGTAATGTATCCTAATTTGGAGGTACCACCATATTAATAGAGAACTTAATAAGTACATGCGAAAGTAGTCAAAACTTATGTGTGTCCATTTACAATATAACCACTAGGTGGCGCTAAGGCAGAGAGTCACCAATGATCATAAATCACTGTGCAAAAAAATGGCATTTGCAAATTCTGTATAAGAGTCTTCAAGGAGTTTGATTTATTTAAGAAAAGTAAAATCTCCACACAAAAGATGATCATTTCCTGATATATTTAGTGATTTATCGCTTGCCGTTAGGTGGATCAATAGGATCAATGAGGATAGCTCTTTTTTTATCACTTTTATTCTTGTAATATGTACATTTTGTGAAGAGGCTACTGGGGCGTGGAGTAGCTGGATCTGTGGTTTCACGGCGTGGCTACTCCACAACCCAGGTGCCTCCTTGTTCCTCCTACCTGAAATCGTCCGACGAACCTGCCGCTTGCGCATCCGATCTACCTTTATAGGTAGATTCGTGGTGGTAGGTTCCCTTTAAGTAAAATTCTTAGTAAACCTAAAGACCTATTTTTTATTTTTTTTTAAATCCCTGATACAAACGATAGGTCTTCAGCCTATAAAAAATATAGAGACATCATCTATTCACAGGCAGCAAGCGTTTCTATTGAAATTGTGGAAAATTGAAATGCAAAGTATAGGAAAGCTTTCTATAGTGATACATCTTCTTCTGCTTACCTGTAAACGTTTTCTTGTGTTGATTTTCAGGTGACACGGGATTGCAAGGAGAAAAAGGTAAGAAATCTGATTCATTTCATCTGCTATAACCTGTTGATTACAATGAAAAGTCCTTAATATTTGGGGTAGATGATCATGTGGGCCAGAGGCATCAGTCATGGTCGGCCACAGCTTTGTGAAAACATGTCCCGTTGTATGGGGGACACCTACCTGCATGGAGCTAAATCTAGGGCAAGCATGCACAGACCCCTCACTTTCCGAAATTTTGTTACACACATGTCCCAAAATGATGCATGTGACCGTTTTTTGTCAAGGAAACAAATATGGGCAGTGAGCAACTAATAAAAAATTTGTGCCAAGAATCCCTTAAACTCATTCCACAAAAAACAAGACCCCACTCAAAAAAAAAAATACAAAGGTTCTGACTTTTGGAATTCCCTGATGAAAACTTCCAGCCACAATAGGCTAAATATTAATAAAAAGTAAACATCCTTTGTATCTTAATGAAATAATAAGGGTGAAGTGCTGCATAAACTTTAGACTGACCCATTAGAAGTTTCCTTCAGAAGACAGTGCCATAGATATTGACGTTTTACAATCGGTAATAAATTCATTTTTGTTCTTCTTAAACAGGTGACAGAGGATATCCAGGTCCCCAAGGTAAGGAGCAAAAATTGGAGAAATAATCTTTCTACACCTGGGTAACATTTTGGACATACCATCACACATGCACTGTAGCACCTTAAAGGGATTCTTAGCCCAGTACCCACAGGAACAGGGGTACACTATTTGATGCTGCTCTATTCAATACTATGGGAGATTAAAAAAATTGCTAAGCACAACGCTCAGGTATCTCCAGCGCTCTCATGGACTCATGGAGGGGAGATTTATCTGAAGTGTCTGAGAGCACAACTGTTCAAGTTCAACCAATCAGAGTTCAGCTTACATTTTCCCACAGCTGTTTATAAAATTAAAACACAAAAGGGGACCCTAGGGCCCCAGGTTAAGGAACACGATTTTCCATTTTTTCTTCTGCTTTTTTTGTGGACAATAATATGATTTTCACATCTTTTAATCCTATAGGAACTCCAGGTCTTATTGGTCATCCAGGAGCAGAGGGACCAAAGGGTCAGAAAGGCAGCCCAGGTGAGGAGGGGGGCGCAGAGACTAAACCCAAAAAATTATAATAATAGCGTTTACGGAGTAACCAGATGTGGTTATATCTGTACACTATGGTATGATGAAACTGATGCCCATAACCATGGCTTTTATAGGTGATACTGGTATCGAGGGTCCACCTGGACAGAGAGGAAGAGACGGTACAGCTGGGCCTCGTGGTGAACCCGGACCCCCTGGAGTTGGGGAGAAGGGAGACAGAGGTATAATATTATCTATATCTGTATGTTTATGTATAAAGGTCTATAAATGTGTGTAAAAATATGAGTGTAACATGTACATTTTTAAGGGGGCCCCATTCAGAAGTCTGCTATGGGCCCCGTCCTCTCCTAGTTACGCCCCTGCAGCATGTACAATGTATTTGCACAGTGGGCCTTTATGTCTTGTATGAATGTCTTTATTCACACGTCATGTATTTGTTGCACAGGTACGCCAGGTGAGCCAGGTCTGCCAGGATCTGCCGGTATTCCAGGACAAATGGGACTTAAAGGTAAGAGATATGTAGTATATAGACACCTGGGGGAGATTGGCAGCCAATCAGAGTTCAGCTTTAATATTATAAACAGCTGTGGGGAAATGAAAGCTGAGCTCCGATTCGTTGCCTTGAGCATCTAGAACAGTTTTGCTCTAAGGGACTTCTGAAAAATCTCCTCTATGTATATATAATAATCATAATTGTAGAAGTAGAACTTCTGCAGATGTATAACATTATTTTTGCAGTCTTTATGACAATGTCTTGCCCATAAGTTTAGCTAATATTTTGTCATTTGCAGGTGCAATGGGTCTTCAAGGTCCTCAGGGACTTCCAGGTATGTAACTTTTTTTTCTGAGACAGAACTCTAAATCCCCTATATAAGACTGAAGGACATACTTTTGACTATGGGAATTCACCACTAGAGGGCGTTCTGTCTGGGTACAGGTCCCTCCATACAGTTCTAGCTGTGCCCAAGTAGGAAACTTCTCCGTTAAATTCACACAATTGACTCGGCACTTCAATATGCTCGAACTAAGAATGTTCTTGTATTATATTATACAAGAACATTGTACATTGATTGCAAGAAAATTGATTGCAATCCACAAAAAATATTGCGGCATTGCGGCCTAGATTGACCTCATTTAGGCACTGAAGTCCCAAACCTCTAAGCTCCCACCTTAAGGAAACAATGGGGCAGATTTACTTACCCGGTCCGTTCGCGATCCAGCGGCGCGTTCTCTGCGCTGGATTCGGGTCCGGTCGGGATTCATCAAAGCAGTTCCTCCGACGTCCACCAGGTGGCGCTGCTGCGCTGAAGTCCGCTGGAATGCCTCGAAATACACCGGCCTATCCAGGATGAAGGTGAGTGAAATTTTCGTGACACAAATTTTTTTTTAAATGCGGCGGTTTTTCCGAATCTGTCGGGTTTTCGTTCGGCCACGCCCCCCGATTTCCGTCGCGCGCATGCCGGCGCCGATGCGCCACAATCCGATCGCGTGCGCCAAAAACCCGGGGCAATTCAGGTACAATCGGCGCAAATCGGAAATATTCGGGTAACACGTCGGGAAAACGCGAATCGGGCCCTTAGTAAATGACCCCCAATGTGTGTAGGGTCTGGGACCTCAGTGTCTAAAGAAGGTTTATCCAGACCAAAATGTTGCAATGTTCACCACCAGAGGGAGCTGTTGCACACCATTGGAAACCGTATTCATTACACTCTTGAGCTCCCCCTAATGGTGATTATTAGAGGTTAAATTACTATAAAGATATTTATTAACTTAGATAAAAAAAATAAACACTGGACAACCTTTAAATACCGAGTCACTACATAAAATGCTTTCTGAATCCTTTCAGCGGCAATACTAACATATTAACATAGAAGAGACAGCAGCACTAACATGGTCACTGTGATCCCTTTAAACATATGATTGTTCTTGGTGCCAAGCACTGAACGATCACATTAGAGAGTTCAATAACCCCTTTAATAATTATGTTTTCTTTTTCGTAAGGTACCCCTGGTCAGCAAGGTTTTAGAGGAGAAGCTGGATCACCAGGACCTAAAGGTAAGAAAGATAAAACCTGCCCATTTCTGCACAAAAAATTGGTCTTTTAAAGGGGTCGTCAGCTTCCATATAGCATAAAAGGAGAAATAAAACGGACACTGAAAAAATGCATGTTTTAAGGAGGAGGTCTACTCAGAGAGTTGGTCTTTTTTGGAAAAGTTGCACTATACATATACTCAATATATATACATCATTTATTTTATTTTGGCTGTCCAATAACAAAATTGTGGTTAATTATTAATTATTTTTAGAAAATATAATTACTAATCACAGAAAGCTAAAAAAAAAAAACCTAGTAAAAAGTAAAAATATATACAGTATTTTTCGGACTATAAGAAGCACCAGATTATAAGCGCACCGTCAATAAATGCCTGCTAAAACGTCTAGGTTCATATATAAGGCGCACCTGATTATAAGGATGAATAACCAGCAGGTGGCAGACCTCTGCACAGTTCATGGAAGCTGTTGTCTGTAAGTACGGTTCATATATAAGGCGCACCTTTGATTTCTGAGAAAGTCAAAGAATTTTTTTGTGCGCTTATAGTCCAAAAAATTACGGTAGTAATTTTAATAAATCTGGTTTTATTGATTTGAAAAATATCACCTCAATGTTACAAGCAATAAGTTGTAAACTTTTACAATATTCCTGTTATCACTGACCCTTCTTCTCGTATCTGTCAGGTGACAAAGGATCTGTTGGACCACCCGGAAATAAAGGTAGAGATAGCGTATAACTTGCTGCTATAAAGTGGCATAGATTACAGTATATAGTTGTTTCTTGTATTATTCTGCCTCGGACATATGGTAATCCTGTATGATGATTACATTCTAGGTGACACCGGTGACAAGGGAGCCCGCGGACTTACAGGTCAGTACCAGAGACAGTCGGGGGGGGGGGGCTTCATTATGTTATTGTATTGTGCATGAGCAATGTCTATAGTTCTCCCAATTTATAGACAGTCGAAGACTGGATGTAGATTTCCCCTCTGCTTAACTTTGACCTTTGTTTCTTATTTGCAGGAGATCCAGGACCAAGAGGATTACCAGGACCCACCGGAGAACCAGGCGCTAAAGGATCAGCAGGTGAGAAATGTTATATTAATACTGCATTATTAATACTGCATCTACCAAACCTATTAAAAAGAATGTTGTGAAAAACTGCAGTTTTAAAATTAACCACTAGGGGTTGTTGTCCAGAATTATTAAAAAAATAACCTCATCCAGGGACAGCTGCAGGTTGCAGTAGGCCACTGGGCGACAGACCCAGTGGGGCTCTTTGCACGGAACTGAGGTGGCGGAACTATACATTGAGAAAAGTTTATCATCCCAAACAGCCTCCTCGTGGATTATTTTTTATAAAGCCACCACATAGGCTGCTTGGGACTGAGAATGGGTCATATGGACCCCTCCAGCAGCTCTAGGCACTTGCCCAGGTATGCCTGGCTGCACCCATCCACAGGTTGTGTGGTGTTGCTGCTTAGCATCATTTGCTTCTATTAAGCACAGCTGCAATACCGGGTTAAACCACGGTCAGATGTGGCGCTGTTTGTAAAAGTAAAGCTGCCATGTTTATTCTTATCTTAGAAAACCCCTTAATTACACTCAGAGTTCAGAATGTAGAAAGTAGACCTGAAGCTGGTTAGTGGTATACGGAGAAGTTAGTAATTTCACTACCCAACTCCAGATACCGATTAAATTGTTAATGAAGTCATATAAAAATAATATATAGGTGTAATAATAGGTGTTGAGGGTTTTTTCACAGTCTGTGTGCCACGTATTGTATAGTGGCTGTAGTTGGTATTGCAGTTTAAATCCATTCACTTAAATGAGCTGCAGACAAGCCATGACAGCGGCCCTAACTGGAGCTGAATATTGTGGGTGCCAGGTGTCCTCCTGATGGGTGCCCTCCTGATATTGATGACCCATACTTAGGATGGATAGTCACGGAATATCCCTTTAACACTTTTGCAATAATTATCATGTTTTCATGCCAAGCTACCTACCGGCATTGGCATTGCATTGTGAGGATGTTGGTCTTTACAATGGACAACGGATCAGAAACATATTTAATGCATCTGCCTTGACTCTGTTTTTCTTCAGGACCTCCTGGGCCGGATGGACTTCAAGGACAACGAGGTAAATGACGCACGACAAAAACTTATCTTATATACATCATGGAGGATTACCCAGATTAATGTAATACAAATGCTATTATTAATCAATAATGCATGTGATTTTAGGTGAACAAGGTCCAGTTGGACAATCAGGACCGAGAGGCCCACCAGGACCTTCAGGAGACCCAGGCATACCAGGTAACGTTACGAATTAACACTGTTACATAATGACACTGACCAATTACTGGTTCCCACAAGTTCAGCACGGTGGCTCAGTGGATAGCACTTCAGCCTTGCAGCGCTGGGGACCTGGATTCTAGTCCCAGGGTCAACATCTACAAAGAGTTTGTATGTTCTCTCCGTGTGTGCTTGGGTTTCCTCCCACATTCCAAGACATACTGGTAGGTTGATTAGATTGTGAGCCCCATTGGTGACAGGGACTAATTTGACATGCTTTGTGCAGCGCTGCGTAATCTGTGTGCGCTATATAAATAAAGGAAATATTATTAATTATTATTATTAAGTTCAAGCCCCTCCTCCTGTACAGGTTATAGTCTCCACCCATTTCCGCTAGAATATAATGATCACATATTGTACAGTCCAAACATCAAAGATGCAAGAGTCATCACATACTAAACATAGAATAGAATACATTGACTATTCTGAAAGTGGACAATCCCTTGAAGGATGAAGGAACCTATAAGTAAAATGGATGCATCTTGCTCCTTACATCAGTATTGGGTAGGATGCCCTTATGACATCTCATATCCACATAAGGATGATTTGCAGGGCCTTCGGCATAGACCATGTGATGGGCACACGTAGCATAAAAAGTCACAGAAAGTTTAAAGTCTAAATAATTCATTTATTGCCGAGACTCACAAAACACGTGGTATCCAGTTCCACATAATCCTTTCAGTTTACTTGTCTTTTGTATTATTCATCAAGTGAAAGCAAATCCTCTTAGAAAGTTGCTCTCCCTGGCACAATGGTTACGCTTCGGTGTAGTTACATAAACTGATAGATTCAATTACCTTGTTTATGCTTTATTTTTAGGACTTCCCGGAGCGCAAGGCCCACCAGGTAATATAACTCAGTCTATTGTGTTATCCCTGTGCAAAGAAACATACCAGACCCCGGCACCCAAAAACTGCTCCCCCAACTGCAGTGCATTGCAGTGCCCTTTACTCTAAATAATGCATGGAGGGCATCGGACTGTCATGGAAGGGGTCATTGTAAACTAGAAGACGTCTGCTTATGTATCTGCATGGCCACTGCAGGAAAAATCACAAAAAAAAAATCACAGTTATCATCTGATTCAGTACAAAAAGGCCTAATCCCTTTAAGAGTTCTGAACCCAAAATAAAAAGCATCTAAAGTACTTAATTTTATCATAAGGCATCCAGATTCACATATATGTAAGATCAGAAACTCACCCTCAGCCGTCAGAAACAAGTTATTGAAACTACAGCAGTGCCCCCGCAGGACAAATGTAGTATTACACAGTTATCATTGAAATCAATAAGTTTTGCATTGAATAAGTGTCTGCTTTTTTTCGGAGTGAGAGACTTTCTTTGTAATCGTTAATGTAAATTGTCTCCAATTGTGATATTTCTGCTTATTTTAGGACCACCTGGTAACCCAGGAAGAGCAGGAGCTAAAGGTGAAGAGAATTGACCATATATTTGATGCATTGTCGCCATTGAATTGGATCCTTGTATATAATAAACTTGTGATCAAGTAATTAATTATTGATTTTCTGCCTTTTTTTTATAGGTGATCCTGGCGATCCTGGAAGAGTCTCCTCAGGTGTGTAATCAGAATAAGGGCAGCGCCTGGATATTCACATCCCCTAGTGCAACGCCTGAAGGGTCAAAGCGGCCCTACAGAATAAAAGAGGGTCCTCCGTAGGGCACGGACTCTAAATAATTATTTAGTCTGGCAAAATACAACCCAATCTTTTTTTTTTTTGGTGGGCCAAAATGTGGCGCTGATGGATAGATAGGTAGATAGATAGATTATTTATGAAATATTCTGTATATTTTTATAGATGGTGTTTCCTATTCCGTCCCTGGACCACCCGGACCCCCAGGCGCTGTTGGACAACCAGGTTCACCAGGAATCCCAGGTATGATAATTTATAAGCGTTGACATTATAATATGGGTGGTTTAGGTAGCAGCTTGGAGCACAAGACTTCTAGGGGGGACCATAGCCACCGAAACAACAACCAGGTGTGACCATACCTAATAGTGATAATAAAGAGAAGGACCTCAAGCCATGAAATCCTCATACCTGTGTTCTTGCTCTCAACACCTATATATACAAGTCCTCTTTGAGGATCTTAGAAGGTCCACCACGGGTCCTTAAACTGCAGAACTGCACCAGACAGAAGGGGCCTGTATCCCCTTATATCAAGTATCTTGGTTCTGGTACTGTATGTTAGTAAATGTAATTTTAAAAAGTAGACTTTTAGGGGGGGCCAAAATGTTCATACAGACTAAGGCCAGTGGCCAAGTCCGCCTCTGAATGTAAGATACCAGATTGGCCTAATATACATTTTATACAGACATCCCATTCCATAATTTGTAACAAACCAAGTGCTAAACCAAGGGTCTTGAAAACGAGATGGGGGGGGGGGGCTGTATTTTAATAAATAGATTGTGGCACCATCTTTAATGTTTTATCTGAAAACTTTTTTCTGTGTTTCTTTTAGGTCCTGTCGGTCCGTCCGGTCTTCCAGGAACACCAGGTAAAAAAAAATCTTATTGCAAAGTTGGATTGATCAGTGGGAAAATTGTTTCAGAAATGGGGGACAAAATTAATCTATTGTTTGCTTGTAAAAGTAAAAAATAATTTCTCTTACTCCCAGGTGCCAAAGGAGCCAGAGGAGAACCCGGAGAACCTGGAGTTTCATATGCAAGATCCGAGGGTAAGTTCTTGTAATCTTAAATTGGACTTACAACTAAGGGCCTTGATGGTTGATGGGTCATCACTTGGTTTAGAAACAGAATTGATTGTCCTATAAAGCTTTACCCATTTTCTGGCCTTCTAAATTTGCCACCCAAAATTTTGGTAATTTTTATATTTTTATATTTTGCATTCAGGAACATAGCATATGTCACTGAATCGTATTGCCCATACTTACGGCAACATAATCTTGCTGACTGTTTCCTTTAAGAAGCAATTACATATACAGTATACAAATAAATAAAATTAATAATTTTTATTCTTCACTAATACAGCACAACAACTGCCAGGACCCCCTGGACCACCAGGACCCCCAGGTAAGACTAGCCAATGGGCGCTGCTCTGCAATTTTACTAATACATTTAATTATCCAGATCAGATACAATTAAGAACGTCATAAAAATCACATTTGCAAACAGGAACTAACCCAAATATTCTGGTTTATGATAGGAGCTTCAATTCAAGGACCACCAGGACAAGCAGGTGCTCAAGGTCCTCCCGGAGCACAAGGCCAAGCAGGTCCTGCCGGCGCAGCAGGTCCCCCAGGACCACCAGGTAAGAAACATTATATTCTTCATATTACAGTCCTCTATACATTGCTTTAAAGTCCATATGGCATATAAGACAATAATATTCTGCTCATCATGGTTTTACAGGAGAGGCTAAACAAGGACCTCCAGGCCCACCAGGACCTGCAGGACCAGCTGGACCACCAGGAACTGCATCAGCCGCAGGTATGAAAAGATTCCTTTTTTCTGTCAGGAGACATTGCAAATAATTGCTGATATTCAACATTGCTGTCATGTGTTTCTACAGATGGAGCTGCTGGACCCCCTGGACCTCCAGGAACACCAGGAACTAAAGGAGACCCAGGTAAGAATCAGGAAGTAGCAGTGATATTAGGAAAATAGATAGATCTGACTTTTTAAAGGAAATGTATCATATGTCGGTGCACAATAGAAGCCCCACTGCTCGGATACATCGAGAGGCTTAGGCTGATAGCTGGCGTAGCTTAAAAAACGTAAGGTGAACGTTTGCATGTGGTCCACTCTGCCGCTGGCCGCGCCCTCTCCGTGCCCATTTGTAAATTGAGGCATTTCACAAGTAATTGGGATTAATTCAGAGCTTTTATGTAAGTTTTCTGGCGTCACAACCCTGATAAATGTCCCCCATCATGTCTATGTTTAGGTTACGATCCAGATGCTTAACCGCTCTTCTGTTGTCTTCTTCTAGGTGATCCAGGTCAAAGAGGCGTTCCAGGCCAAGCAGGTGAGACATGCATCGTATTTTTACTTTTTTCATTTTATTTCACTATAAATTAAATATTAATGCAAGAACGTGGCTGTAGGATTAGTTCTAAAAACTTTTATTTCCGTTATGAAGGTCAACCAGGCGATCCAGGTCCTCCAGGAATGCAAGGACCACCAGGCCGGGATGGTGAGTTTAATCACACATTGGTAAATGTTTGGTTCGATACTTAGAGATGTACTAATCTTCATACAACATTGTAGGTGCTTCCACTGTTGGACCATCCGGACCTCCGGGAAATCCAGGATCACCAGGATCTCCAGGAGCACCTGGAAACCCCGGCCAACCAGGTCCACAAGGACCACCAGGAGAAAGAGGTATAGCATCTGAAAGACAGGGGTGAACATTTTCATAGTTTGTTGTGTCCTATATACATTCCTATCAATAATTTATTTATCTACCAACACAGGTGAAGCTGGAATCCCAGGTGCTCCCGGAATACCAGGAAGTTCTAGAGGTGAGAACTAATGCAGATATTAAACATAGCAGGTATCAATGGCAGGACTGGCTAGGTCCATATGGTCCTTACCCATAGCGTTATCAGTCCTGCTGTAGATCCTGAGTTGTACCATTCTAGACAACCATAAGCAGAATTCCAGGGTAGAACCAACCAACAAACATCATGTAGTTTCTCCGCTCCATCCCCTTCTTTCTTCAATAATATCTTAAAGTAGAAAAAAATTTCCAGTTTTGTCTTTAAAGTACTGTACAGCTGTGTAACCAGTTTTATCCTTTTCAGGCCCACCTGGAGGTAGACCTGGCCAAGGATCACCTGGCCCACCTGGCCCACCAGGTCCTCCCGGTCCTCCTGGTCCTCCTGGACCTCCTGGTGATGGTCGTGGCGCAGAAGAAGTCCAACAATATATTGCACAATACCTTCAAAGTAAGTACCTGCCCTTAAGAGATTATTCACATGGGCAGTGTCTTTGGCTGTCCGAATATGAGACGTGTCTGATTCCGACAAATTCACTAAATGCAAGTGCAGTTTTTATCGGACCAAGCCTAGAATATTTGAACAGAACTCCGTCAGTTCTATGTTTGGTCCATTAAAACCCACACTCTCACGGAGCAGGCTTGTGAGCAACGGGGCTGAGTAGGACAACACTCAGCTGAACTTGGACAGATACAACTCAATAGAGGCATTCACATGGATGCTCTGTCTTCGCAGGCAAACCCTCAGCATCCCCTGACCCTTAGACAAATCGGGTCCATAGAGTTTTTTTCTGATGTACTATAGCTTGTCTGAATACAGCCTCTCCAGTGATATGATATTAAATATAATTGGTTTATATTTAGGCGAAAATGTCAGAAATTACTTGATTGGGCCTCAGGGACCACCAGGACCACCAGGTGGACAAGAAGTGGACTATGCAGAACTGGCCAGCCGAGTCATGACCTACATAAGAAGTAAGTGTTTGTTATTGGGCCTCATTTATTGATTTTATTTATTTTTTGATTGGACATTTTATTGATTTTTTACATTATTTTATTGATTTTTTTATTGAAAAAAATTGCATAACTTTTTAATGTATTGATCCTTTTAATACTAGGTCAACCCCAAGCCGTTGCCGCTGGAAAATTCCTAGGACCTCCAATCACTTATGAAGAAGTCTTATCAATGTTGCAGAGTGAGTATTCTACTTCAAATTATTATTATTTTATTGTTCACTTTTAAAGGGGTCCTCCAGGATTCATAAAACGGGTCATTTTTTACCATAAAACAGCCATTGTCTTGAATGGGAGCAACAGAAGACATAGCCCATAAACAAGAGTATCACTGTCCTGGGAAAAAAACTGTGGACCCTTGTTTATAACCTTAAACAATATGACAACAATGATTTAAAACTACAATGAATTTTCCTAATATAATTAATACATTTTTAAAAAAATCCAATTAATATTTCCTAGACTCCGGGCTACAAATTGGCCTTCCAGGACCCCCTGGACCACCAGGACTGCCAGGAACACCAGGATCCCCATATGGTGACTTAACAGCTTTACTTCAGAGTAAGTGAGATTCTTATATTTTAGTTGTGCATTATGTGATATAACAAGTGTGTAAATTATGTTACTGTCAAGTAATAATTGCAAAGCTATCACTGTGTTTAAAGGGAGTCTACCAGTAGTTTTGACCATAAAAAGCTGCAGCTCGTGTTAGATATTGTCCTTAGAGATCTGTGTAATCAGACATTTGTGTGTGTTGTTAGTAGCAGCAGGACTGTGAAAAATGGATTTCTAGTTATTATTGTAGATTTTCCAAGAGCACTGGGGGCGTGTCCTAACATTGCTGTGCTCCTACCATTCTGCATTGAACTGCCCCCTCAACCTTGCTCTGAGAGACAGCTGTAATATTCAATCCCATGTACTAGTAATATATTAGGTTATTCCAGTAGTTATATATATCAGGTTAAATGGTAGCAAGTGACTGCGCTCCTGATGCTACCCCTTATCCTGCTGCAGTTGGTGCTGCCTGAGGCAAGAGGTTCAACCCGCCTTATGGCT
This sequence comes from Engystomops pustulosus, assembly GCF_040894005.1. Classification (NCBI taxonomy): domain Eukaryota; kingdom Metazoa; phylum Chordata; class Amphibia; order Anura; family Leptodactylidae; genus Engystomops; species Engystomops pustulosus. The sequence continues at coordinate 62,553,719 of NC_092421.1, forward strand.
GGTGCCCCTCTGCGCATCATGCAGCATCACTTGATGTTATCCTCACCCTGCAGGTCATTCCAGATTATACCAAGAAGCTCGTAGCTATCCAGCACAAGACTGTGCGTCCCGGCTTAGAATTTGGGGTATAACAATGCACATGTATTGTCCATAAATTATGACAATGCTGCCTAGGGACACACCCTGTTGACCAGGGCAATGATAAGGCCTAGTTTTCAATTTACTTATACATTTCCAGGAGAAATGTCAAAACTATTTAATAGGAAATTTGAGGAGAATCCTACTAAGTACTTAAAATTTGTCAGAATTTTAAAAAATAAATTCCAAGTACTGATAGAATCTGGAGATCGTTCATTGTTTAGACTTGAATTATCATATTACGATGTTATTATGTTAATGATGTTATGTATTTATTTCTCCAGCATCTGATTTTAGTGGAGTTGTTGGCCCACCTGGTCCACCGGGACAACCTGGCCGCCCAGGTCGCCCTGGCCCTCAAGGACCTGTGGGACCTCCAGGACCTTCAGGCGCTAGTCTGACAAGTTTCAATAAGGAAGATATCGCCAACTACCTACAAAGTAAGTACATAGACCTAAGTACTAAATAAAATTCTGACCCATCTTATTCAGATATCATAGTCCTGATCATATAAATGATATTTATTGTATTAGGTACTGGATTCATGTCAGGCCCTCCAGGTCCACCAGGACCTCCAGGACCACAGGGACCACCAGGAAATGGAGCCGGCCTTGTTTCTTATACTGAGGACAACAGGAGTGATCGCTTTAAGACTGAGCTTATGGAATACCTGACAAGTAAGTCTACAAATTATCAATCTATGACTATGTCTATAATGAAAGAATGAGGAATATCTGTATCTACAAGGATGTATATGATTAGTGGACTAAGTCTCTCCATTTCTCCACTAGGTGACAACATTCGTAGATACATCTCTGGACCACCAGGTCCACCTGGACCTCCTGGCCCTCAAGGTCTAAGAGGTCCAAAGGGTGACACTGGAGTGATATCATCATCCTCATTATCAGGCTCATCTTCATCAGGATCATCGTACTCTTCCTCCTCCTCGTCATCATTGTCATTGGATTATAATGAGGTCTCATCCCGTGTGGCGGAACAGATTAGGAGTAAGTTATATTGTACAGGCAGAAGATGTAAAGGAGCAGCAGAGATAGACTAGGGCTAAGGTTTCTTCATTCTGAAGGCCCGTGGAGCCCTTACCACTCACTTTGTGTGGTGAAAAATTCCTAAACTTTTAAGACAAGTGGCCAACCCCTTTGAACATACTCATAGTTCATACTTCCAGGATAGGAGTTTTTGTAGGATCTTGCCTCGTACCTCTGCACACTACGAACTGTTATTATATCCTTGTATTTAGAGCAGTATTTTAATATTTTTGATATCTCCAAACTTCAGCCCAAGGTCTTCTAGGAGATGTGTCATATGGACTTCAGAGAACTGTTATAACCGGTCCTCAAGGGCCTCCAGGACCACCAGGCCCACCCGGAATCTGCCAAGTATATGCAACCCATGCCAACATCACCACTGACCTCATGGAAGTTTTCAGACGTAAGGAAGACCTTCTATTTATTATGTGATATACATTTACTTTATTATACACTAATAATCCCTTCCCTATGTTATTTTACAGTTCATGGTACCGTTGCTGGACCACCGGGATTACCAGGACAGAAGGGAGACAGAGGATTCCCAGGTCCTAAAGGTGAGTCTCGAATTTTATAGATACTTCATTCACAGAATTGTAATGGATACCTTAATAGAAACCAGGAGGACCCCATTGTAACTCGTTGGGGTCCACTGGTCAACATTTGGTTTTGTCAGTATGAACCAGAATATTGGCTGCTTTTGGAAGACATGGTCCTAGTATGAACATGGCCCAAGATTGGAACATCTAAATTGGCCTTCACGTGTTTAATATGTATTATGTCTCCACAGGTGACAGAGGAGAGCAAGGCTTTGTTGGAGCACAAGGTCCCAGAGGAGCAAAAGGAGAGAAAGGTACAGTATCCCGTAACTCTGTTATTCTGGAAAGTGGATCACATGGTGGTCTGACTTCTCGGACCACCACTGACCTCAAGAACAAGAGTTATGTCCCTCTAATTAATAGAGCAACAGGCTGGGCATTTCTAATGTTGGTAGTGAACATTATGAATGAAGCGACAAGGTGTATGCTTGACCTGGCGCTTCATTTATTAGAGGGGTGGGGGGGGGGGCAGAACCCTCTATCATTTGGGTTCCCAGTGGTTGGAATAGTCAGTACAGCCCTTATCTTGTGGGACAACCTTTTATCCAAACCATTTAATGGAGGACCACCATAACGGTTTGTCAGAACCTTCTACTTCCACATATGTTGGTTACAAAATTGGCTTCCCATGTAGAGGATCCTGTGAGGTCCAAACCTTACTCATTTTCCTCATTATGGATCTACCAAGCCATAATTTCTTTGTCATGTCATGCAATAAATGTTGGTTCTGCACAGATGTAACTGAGAAACTATTAGACCCGGCGGCTTTGAGGTTTCTAAAGTTCATTGTATTTGGAAGAACCATGTTAGGCCTAGTCAAGATGGTGGAGAACCTTCTTTTTCCCATATCATTGGCCTACTAAGACACAATTTTCTAATCCTGTTCTCCAAAAAATTCTTTAGCGCTGGATGATTGTTTAAAAAATATGGACCTAATGGCCTTGAGGTCATTCAATATAACTAGACCTAATCAGACCTGATGGTGGTGTATGTTATTATCTACACCATTGGTCTACTAAGCCACAATTTTGTCATCAGATTCCTAAAAAAAAATCCCCCTTTATGGAATTAAGATGAAACATTTGACCTGGTGGGCTTGAGGTCTCCATAATCATGCCATTGTGTTCCAGATGGACAATTTTCCAATCCACGTGACTAAATCCACGCTTTTTGTTTCTTTATAGGAGAACAAATTGTTTTAGGGAAACGGAAAAGAAGAAGCATTGGTGTCTGATCGTTTCATCTCATTGCCATGGACTTATCAGCCCATGTTGCTTGATACGTTGAGAATACATCAGCCGGAGCCGGTGGTTACATCATCCTTACTCTTCCGCTCTTGGCTTTCACTAAGGATTTGGCGCGTATCAAGCAATATGTCCCAGTAATTTTCCACATCACTGCTTCCATTAATCAGAAGTCTCTCAAGAATTCGAAAAGGAAAAGTTAAGATGTGTAAATTTTTGTGTGTAACTTTTTTGATATGGTCTTTGAATTACTTATGCCACAAAAACATCCGTGGGGCATTAAAACTAAGGGTAGAAAAGGGGGAGGGGGCAAAATTTTGGTGACCAATTCAAATACAAGTATCCCAACCCATGAGGATCTATGGACGCCACCTGTATAATTGGTATCATTCTAAATCAAGACTGGAAATCGGAAGCTCGAAATGCGTTTGGTTTTCTTGTACCTCTAAGTTCTAAATGGACCAAATTGCATCCAACGACAGTGGCCCGATCCCACAACCGGCGGTCTCATCTCTATCCCTTTATTTATCTCTCACCTTCTATACATTAGTCGTCATTGTGTGGTTTGTGAGGTGTTTTTTTTTTATTAAACGTTCCGTTGTTTTTACGAGAAATTCTTTTTTGTTTTGTTTTTTTTTTTATTTTGTTTTTGTTTTCATTATTACACCTTAGAATGGGTTGAGAGTCCCTGGTCATGTTTACAACCCACCCCATTAGAGAGTAATTCGGATAATGGGTCACATACCGGCAGTGTGTGTATTTATTGATGCCACGGGGATGATGGCTGCTCAGAAACAAGGAGCAAGTGACCAAGTGGGAGGTACCAAAAGTAACCAATCACATTGCAGATTGATTTTTGCAAACACAGATGAGTAGATTAAAGAAGCAATCTGATTGGTTGCTTAGGGCAACTCCTCCATTGGGCTTTACCGGCTTGAAATAGATCCAAATGTACTAAATTAACTCATCATGGCTCCTGTTCCCGCCTATATATCACATTCCATGACAACTAATGAAATAAAATGGTGACAATCATTTTGTCTGACTGGTTGACATGTGGTCTGTCTATAGGTAGGAGGGGACGCCATGTTGGATTATTACATAAGCCTTACCTTTTATGTGCTCTTTTTTGCTGAATTGTTTTTTACTAATACTGTATTATGTACCATGTTATTGAATAGACGATGACACGTATAGTAAGTTATTACCTGGTTCTTCATATGAAAGATCAGGAGTAAAGAGACGTCTCTTATGACAACCTGTGGTTTGTTCCATTGTATGCAGGGGGCTCGCCATGATTCCAGGACTTTTTTTTTTAATGATCACCTAGATCATCAATATTATAATATGTGAGGTCTGACACATAGCACCAGGACGAAGACGCTGGCCATCGGTCACATGACCTGTTCGTAGTTCAGTTTTATTCAGGTGCAATACCAAGCACTGCCACTATAAAATGTATGGAGCTCTAGCTGGTACACTATGAAGAAGCTACAACCCTTGACCAAAGGTTGAATCCCCTTCTTACTGCTGGTTGTTCTGGACACCAGGTAATCTGATATTTAGGTGATCAATATAAAAAAAAAATCCTGGAATATCCCTTTAAGTGAAGCCATCTGAGGTCATACACTCCTATTGTAGTCTTGGAGAGTTTTCATCTTCTGAAATCCTGCATAATACATATGCTCCGATGATGACATGCTGATGTGATTTTGGATACTGTGTGTCAGCAGGTGTACATGATATACAGAAAAGGCGGCCGAGTCATGCTACCTCCAACTGAGCAATCCGGAAAGGAAAGCATTAAACATGGCTGTAACTGTCCACAGGCTGATGGCAGGTTACAATAACCTATGTTATGCTGATATAATCAGCTTTCTGAATCATTTCAGTACTTTCTAAAACTTTATTTCACATTACCTGGCTCCAAGCCAGCAGCGTGTGGTGAGTCCAGGGGCAGGGGGGGTTATCTGCAGGAGCCTGTGTCTCAGTCTCCCTCTTCTTCCTCTCCTATTCCATTTCTCCCCTTCCTGCTGAATGCACATGACTGGAAGAGGGAGGGGAAAGGAGACGGTCAGTGTGGAGGAAATGCATGAAGAGACTGAGAGACAGTCCTCTGCAGCTGCCCTTGTTCCCCAGGACTCACCACACACTACTGGCAGGAAGTCAGGTAATGTGAAATAAAGTTTTAGAAAGTACTGAAATGACTACTGTCAAAATACATTTAAAAAAAAAAAAATCAGCATTGCAGAGGCTATTGGAAACTGTCACCAGCTAAAAATCCCATTCCTGGTGACAGGTTCTTTGTAAATAGTATTTCAACACTTTCCCTTCCAGACTGCTTAGTTGAAAGGGTACAGGGGTGGTTGAAATTCCGCACCCCAGAAAGACCACAGTGCTCAACCTCAGCCTGATGCTTACTCTGTGTGAAATTTGTAATGACAACAGACACGTGCACTTTGTGTAAAACAGAATAAAGAACTTTTTTTAAATTGTATCTGGGATTCTGTAGTATTTTTTCATGATTTTTAGATTTTATTGTATAAGTATGCAAAGGACTGACCTGTCCCCTCTTCTTCTCATAGTTGCAACGTCCCTGCCAATGCGCATGGCAGAGGAATTGCAAATAAGCTTTTTTTTACTCCTTTAGTACATATAGAGGTAATTGAGCAGCGGTAGATTCAGCCTGGATAGGCAAGGGTTAAAGGAATGTTACTATCATCATCCAATGATGTTCCACTATTGTAACTGGAGTGTGATTGGAGAAGGAGACCACCTGACTAGGGGAGTAACTAAACCCTTAGTCAGGGGAGGAGTTAGCTCTCAACACAAGAGGAGCTCTGAGCACATGCTCTGCACACAGGCCTCTTAGGCCTCAGCTCAGCTATTACAGACAGAGTGACATAGGACTAACAGGACAAAGCTGCAGCTTCCAGGATTGGACACAGCTCCATCCCAGCCTGCCCCTGCATCCAGGCTGGTGACACAACTCCTGAGGTTCCTCTCCAAAATCACTCCAGTACTGCATTTGCACAGAATCGTTTGGCGTGTTGTTACCGTTGGTTGAATAAAGAACTGTAAGTTACTTTTATGCACAACATTGCCTACGTTTGGTCCCTGCTATGGCTGTATCACCACCAAGGGTGCCCCATCTTTCTACCAGGGACACATACTACCAGAGCCGGATCATCATTGGCGCTAATGGAGCGCCAGCGCCGGGCCCCCGGATCCGGATTTATTGGTTGGGGGCCCCCGGCCTGGCGCTTCAATAGCGCCGATGCTCAAGCTCCTGCTGGGGCCCCGGCGGGCCCCGACACTCGCCTCGGCAATCGGGCAGGTGCCTCCGTCCGTCCAGACAGGAAGCTCCTGCCCGTCACTGTATAGTGCTCGATGCGGCCGTTTCCGGCCGCTCGAGCACTATTACTGGAGCGATGTGGCCGGAAGACAACCCCGGCGCACATCGCTCCATGCACTAGGATGCGCGGCCGCGTGATTACGTCATCACGCGGCCGCGCACCCTTTCCTGCAGGGCCGCGGCAAGAAGATAGAAGACGCGGGACCCGAGGTGAGTATAAGGTTTTATTTTTTTTTACATCAAACAGCAGTAAAAGATGGTGGGCATCATATTAGTTAATTGTGTGGGGGCAGCATATTAAATAATTAATTGTGTGGGGGCAGCATATTAAATAATTAATTGTGTGGGGGCAGCATATTAAATAATTAATTGTGTGGGGGCAGCATATTAAATAGATCACTGTGATGGGCAGCATATTAAATAGTTAATTATGGGGGGGCAGCATATTAAATAATTGTGTGGCTGGCAGCATATTAAATAGTTAATTATGGGGGGGCAGCATATTTAATAGTTAATTGTGTGTGTGTGAGGGGTACAATATTAGCTCTGAGGCTTACATGTACGGCGCAGAAGTGTGGGACCTGTATGAAGAAGGCTCACGTGCTGAGCCCTCTCCATACAGCAGTGGGGTTTGCTGCATACTGCAGCAAACATCCACCGCTAATACCCACGATTAGTGCTAGTGCCTACAGTGGGTATTAACCCTTCTGATGCTGCCGCCAACATTTAAAGGACGGTGGCACATTGGTGCCGCCATCTTTGTTCCGATCGTTACTCGCTCCCTGGGACGTCATCGGGGGGCAGCGATCGGTTGCCATGATAGCATTGAGTCTTCGTCAGACCCAAGGCTGCATGGCATCTGCAGTTTCGTCACAATGTGCCAGTGGCTCATTGTAATGAATAATGTGTAATAATTGCATATACTGCAATACAGTAGTACTGTAGTATATAGTAGGAACGATCAGACCATCTAGGGTTAAAGTACTCAAAAAATAGTAAACTATTTTTAGAACTGATACTAATTTATTAAACAGTAAAAATCACAAACACGTTAGTTATGGCCATGTCTCAAAATGTCCGATCTATCAAAATATAAAAACGGTTATTGCTGGTGTTGAACCACATAACTGAAAATGGCGCCCAAATGTCCGAAACGCAACTTTGACACCATTTTACATAACATAAAAAATGTGATAAAAACTGATCAAAAGGTCTCACAGTCCTCAAAATGGTAGCAATGAAAACGTCAGCTCATCACACCAAAAATAACTCCTCACGTATCTCAGTACCATATATACTCAAGTATAAGCCAACCCTTATATAGCCAACACCTGCCCCTGATATAGCCTTCCCCCGTATACAACTTTCCTTTGCCTCCACAGGTCTTCTCTTGTTCCGTCGGCAGCGTGTACAGACCTGCCGCTGCCGATGGAAGAAGAGAAGACCTGCGGGGGTGCTGGAAAGGTGACTTTTTTTTCCCTTGACTCGAGTATAAGCCTTGAGTATATACGCTATGAAAAAGTTATTAGCGTCAGACAAAACCCCTTTTTTTCTTGATGAGGTTTTATTTTTTTCAAATGTATTAAAACTCAATAAAACCTCTATAAATTTATTTTCCCTGTGATCTTGCAAAAAAATACATTTGGGGGCCCAGTATATCAGTATATTACATAATTAATGGACGGGGGGTCAGTATATTAAATAACTAAATGGGGGGGGGGGGCAGTATATTAAATAATTACTTGAGGGGCCAGCCTTTAAAGTGTGGCACCCCAGTATATTAGAAAGGGCCATGAATAGGTAGGTTAATTCATTAAAGGGAGTAATATATAAATTAAGTAATGGGGGAAATATATATTGTGTAATTAGGGGGTGACATATATAATTAGGGGTACAGTATCACTCAGGGTCTGTAGTATAGTAATATATGCAGGGGACACAGAGGTTTAATTATGGGGTATATTTGGGGGGGCATATTTCTGTTATCCAGGTGGCATTATAATGTGAGTAACTGTGGTATTTTTAGGTGCAAAGTGTGGGGCATGTGCTGCCAGGAGCAGAAGACATCTGGTGGAAAATTCTTCAGCCATAAGTTACATCGATTCTGGCCCTGAAGGAGAAGACATGTCACCTGTGAGGTACTAGATGCCACTTCTACCTGTGTCAGATCAGTATTGTACTCACTGACTAACCTTCTAGTTTGAGACATCTCTCAGCTTGTACTGTACATGTCCTGTAATATTCCTAGTGTTCATAGTGAGCCAGCATTGGGATGTGGGGTTATTGTCATCAATTATTGTTATGGTTTTCAGCATTTTCTTATTGATAATATTGGTGCTGTGACTTCAGTGTTGTGTATTAACCCCCTGTACTGTGACATCACTGTGTGTGTAACCGCCCCCTGTGCTGTAACGTCACTGTTGTGCATTAACCCCCTGTGCTATGACATCACTGTTGTGCATTAACCCCCTGTGCTGTGACATCACTGTGTGTGTGTCTTAACCCCCTGCGCTGGGACATCACTGTGTGTGTGTATCAGCCCCCTGAATTGTGACAGCACTTCATGTGTAACAGTCCCCTGTACTGTGACATCACTGTTGTGCATTAACCCCTTGGGCTGTGACATCACTGTGTGTGTATCAGCCCCCTGTGCTGTGACATCACTGTGTTTGTGTATTGACCCCCTGTGCTGGGACATCACTGTGTGTGTTTACCATCCCCCTGTGCTGTGACATCACTGTTGTGTATTAATCCCCTGTGCTGTGACATCACTGTGTGTGTGTGTATCAATCCCCTGTGCTGGGACATCACTGTGTGTGTATCAGCCCCCTTTGCTGTGACATCACTGTTGTGTATTAACCCCCTGTGCTGTGACATCACTGTGTGTGTGTATCTGCCCTCTGTACTGTGACAGCACTGTGTGTGTATAAACACCCTGTGCTAGGACATCACTGTGTGTATGTATTTATCCCCTGTGCTATCACTGTGTGTGTGCGTATGTGTGTATTAATCCGCTGTGACATCACTGTGTGTGTATTAACAACTGTGCCTAATAAATTCATAAGGGGAGGACCTACCTAATGATTTATTAAAGGAGAGTCCTGCCTAATGAAATGCTAAGGGGGAGACCTACCTAATGAAGTACTATGGGGGGAACCTGCATAATGGGTTATGTACAGTGTGGTCACTGTTAGTATAGTCAGTTGTGTGGTGAGAGGTATATATGATATATGTAGGGGAGAGTATGGCCAGTTGTGGTGTGAGGGGTATATATGATATATGTGGGAACACAGTGTGGTCAGTTGTGTGGTGAGTGGTATATATGATATATGTGGGGGCAAAGTGTGGTCAGTTGTGGTGTGAGTGGTATATATGACGTATGTGGGGGTACAGTGTGGTCAGTTGTGGTGTGAGTGGTATATATGATGTATGTGGGGGCACAGTGTGGTCAGTTGTGGTGTGAGGGGTATATATGATATATGTGGGGCACAGTGTGGTCAGTTGTGGTGTGAGTGGTATATATGACGTATGTGGGGGTACAGTGTGGTCAGTTGTGGTGTGAGGGGCATATATGATATATGTGGGGCACAGTGTGGTCAGTTGTGGTGTGAGGAGTATATATGATATATGTGGGGCACAGTGTGGTCAGTTGTGGTGTGAGGGGTATATATGATATATGTGGGAGCACAGTGTGGTCAGTTGTGGTGTGAGGGGTATATATGATATATGTGGGGTACAGTGTGGACAGTTGTGGTGTGAGGGGTATATATGATATATGTGGAGGCACAGTGTGGTCAGTTGTGGTGTGAGGGGTATATATGATATATGTGGGGGTACAGTGTGATCAGTTGTGGTGTGAGGGGTATATATGATATATGTGGGGGTACAGTGTGATCAGTTGTGGTGTGAGGGGTATATATGATATATGTGGGGGTACAGTGTGGTCAGTTGTGGTGTGAGGGGTATATATGATATATGTGGGGGCACAGTGTGGTCAGTTGTGGTGTGAGGGGTATATATGATATATGTGGGAACACAGTGTGGTCAGTTGTGGTGTGAGGGGTATATATGATATATGTGGGGGTACAGTGTAATCAGTTGTGGTGTGAGGGGTATATATGATATATGTGGGGTCACAGTGTGGTCAGTTGTGGTGTGAGGGGTATATATGATATATGTAGGGGTACAGTGTGGTCAGTTGTGGTGTGAGGAGTATATATGATATATGTGGGGTCACAGTGTGGTCAGTTGTGGTGTGAGGGGTATATATGATATATGTAGGGGTACAGTGTGGTCAGTTGTGGTGTGAGGGGTATATATGATATATGTGGGGGCACAGTGTGGTCAGTTGTGGTGTGAGGGGTATATATGATATATGTGGGAACACAGTGTGGTCAGTTGTGGTGTGAGGGGTATATATGATATATGTGGGGGTACAGTGTAATCAGTTGTGGTGTGAGGGGTATATATGATATATGTGGGGTCACAGTGTGGTCAGTTGTGGTGTGAGGGGTATATATGATATATGTAGGGGTACAGTGTGGTCAGTTGTGGTGTGAGGGGTATATATGATATATGTGGGGGTACAGTGTGGTCAGTTGTGGTGTGAGGGGCATATATGATATATGTAGGGGGCACAGTGTGGTCAGTTGTGGTGTGAGGGGTATATATGATATATGTGGGGTACAGTGTGGACAGTTGTGGTGTGAGGGGTATATATGATATATGTGGAGGCACAGTGTGGTCAGTTGTGGTGTGAGGGGTATATATGATATATGTGGGGGTACAGTGTGATCAGTTGTGGTGTGAGGGGTATATATGATATATGTGGGGGCACAGTGTGGTCAGTTGTGGTGTGAGGGGTATATATGATATATGTGGAGCACAGTGTGGTCAGTTGTGGTGTGAGGGGTATATATGATATATGTGGGAACACAGTGTGGTCAGTTGTGGTGTGAGGGGTATATATGATATATGTGGGGGTACAGTGTAATCAGTTGTGGTGTGAGGGGTATATATGATATATGTGGGGTCACAGTGTGGTCAGTTGTGGTGTGAGGGGTATATATGATATATGTAGGGGTACAGTGTGGTCAGTTGTGGTGTGAGGGGTATATATGATATATGTGGGGGTACAGTGTGGTCAGTTGTGGTGTGAGGGGCATATATGATATATGTAGGGGGCACAGTGTGGTCAGTTGTGGTGTGAGGAGTATATATGATATATGTGGAGGTACAGTGTAATCAGTTGTGGTGTGAGGGGTATATATGATATATGTGGGGGCACAGTGTGGTCAGTTGTGGTGTGAGGGGTATATTATATATATGTGGGGGTACAGTGTGGACAGTTGTGGTGTGAGGGGTATATATGATATATGTAGGGGTACAGTGTGGTCAGTTGTGGTGTGAGGGGTATATATGATATATGGGGGCACAGTGTGGTCAGTTGTGGTGTGAGGGGTATATATGATATATGTGGGGGTACAGTGTGGACAGTTGTGGTGTGAGGGGTATATATGATATATGTGGGGGCAAAGTGTGGTCAGTTGTGGTGTGAGTGGTATATATGACGTATGTGGGGGTACAGTGTGGTCAGTTGTGGTGTGAGTGGTATATATGATGTATGTGGGGGTACAGTGTGGTGAGTTGTGGTGTGAGGGATATATATGATATATGTGGGGTACAGTGTGGACAGTTGTGGTGTGAGGGGTATATATGATATATGTGGAGGCACAGTGTGGTCAGTTGTGGTGTGAGGGGTATATATGATATATGTGGGGGTACAGTGTGATCAGTTGTGGTGTGAGGGGTATATATGATATATGTGGGGGTACAGTGTGGTCAGTTGTGGTGTGAGGGGTATATATGATATATGTGGGGGCACAGTGTGGTCAGTTGTGGTGTGAGGGGTATATATGATATATGTGGAGCACAGTGTGGTCAGTTGTGGTGTGAGGGGTATATATGATATATGTGGGAACACAGTGTGGTCAGTTGTGGTGTGAGGGGTATATATGATATATGTGGGGGTACAGTGTAATCAGTTGTGGTGTGAGGGGTATAAATGATATATGTGGGGGCACAGTGTGGTCAGTTGTGGTGTGAGGGGTATATATGATATATGTAGGGGTACAGTGTGGTCAGTTGTGGTGTGAGGGGTATATATGATATATGTGGGGGTACATTGTGGTCAGTTGTGGTGTGAGGGGCATATATGATATATGTAGGGGGCACAGTGTGGTCAGTTGTGGTGTGAGGAGTATATATGATATATGTGGAGGTACAGTGTAATCAGTTGTGGTGTGAGGGGTATATATGATATATGTGGGGGCACAGTGTGGTCAGTTGTGGTGTGAGGGGTATATTATATATATGTGGGGGTACAGTGTGGACAGTTGTGGTGTGAGGGGTATATATGATATATGTAGGGGTACAGTGTGGTCAGTTGTGGTGTGAGGGGTATATATGATATATGGGGGCACAGTGTGGTCAGTTGTGGTGTGAGGGGTATATATGATATATGTGGGGGTACAGTGTGGACAGTTGTGGTGTGAGGGGTATATATGATATATGTGGGGGTACAGTGTAATCAGTTGTGGTGTGAGGGGTATATATGATATATGTGGGGCACAGTGTGGTGAGTTGTGGTGTGAGGGGTATATATGATATATGTGGGGGTACAGTGTGGTCAGTTGTGGTGTGAGCGGTATATATGATATATGTGGGGGTACAGTGTGGTCAGGTGTGGTGTGAGGGGTATATATGATATATGTGGGGGTACAGTGTGATCAGTTGTGGTGTGAGGGGTATATATGATATATGTGGGGGTACAGTGTGATCAGTTGTGGTGTGAGGGGTATATATGATATATGTGGGGGTACAGTGTGGTCAGTTGTGGTGTGAGGGGTATATATGATATATGTGGGGGCACAGTGTGGTCAGTTGTGGTGTGAGGGGTATATATGATATATGTGGAGCACAGTGTGGTCAGTTGTGGTGTGAGGGGTATATATGATATATGTGGGGGTACAGTGTAATCAGTTGTGGTGTGAGGGGTATAAATGATATATGTGGGGGCACAGTGTGGTCAGTTGTGGTGTGAGGGGTATATATGATATATGTAGGGGTACAGTGTGGTCAGTTGTGGTGTGAGGGGTATATATGATATATGTGGGGGTACAGTGTGGTCAGTTGTGGTGTGAGGGGCATATATGATATATGTAGGGGGCACAGTGTGGTCAGTTGTGGTGTGAGGAGTATATATGATATATGTGGAGGTACAGTGTAATCAGTTGTGGTGTGAGGGGTATATATGATATATGTGGGGGCACAGTGTGGTCAGTTGTGGTGTGAGGGGTATATTATATATATGTGGGGGTACAGTGTGGACAGTTGTGGTGTGAGGGATATATATGATATATGTAGGGGTACAGTGTGGTCAGTTGTGGTGTGAGGGGTATATATGATATATGGGGGCACAGTGTGGTCAGTTGTGGTGTGAGGGGTATATATGATATATGTGGGGGTACAGTGTGGACAGTTGTGGTGTGAGGGGTATATATGATATATGTGGGGGTACAGTGTAATCAGTTGTGGTGTGAGGGGTATATATGATATATGTGGGGCACAGTGTGGTGAGTTGTGGTGTGAGGGGTATATATGATATATGTGGGGGTACAGTGTGGTCAGTTGTGGTGTGAGCGGTATATATGATATATGTGGGAACACAGTGTGGTCAGTTGTGGTGTGAGGGGTATATATGATATATGTGGGGGTACAGTGTAATCAGTTGTGGTGTGAGGGGTATATATGATATATGTGGGGTCACAGTGTGGTCAGTTGTGGTGTGAGGGGTATATATGATATATGTAGGGGTACAGTGTGGTCAGTTGTGGTGTGAGGGGTATATATGATATATGTGGGGGTACAGTGTGGTCAGTTGTGGTGTGAGGGGCATATATGATATATGTAGGGGGCACAGTGTGGTCAGTTGTGGTGTGAGGAGTATATATGATATATGTGGAGGTACAGTGTAATCAGTTGTGGTGTGAGGGGTATATATGATATATGTGGGGGCACAGTGTGGTCAGTTGTGGTGTGAGGGGTATATTATATATATGTGGGGGTACAGTGTGGACAGTTGTGGTGTGAGGGGTATATATGATATATGTAGGGGTACAGTGTGGTCAGTTGTGGTGTGAGGGGTATATATGATATATGGGGGCACAGTGTGGTCAGTTGTGGTGTGAGGGGTATATATGATATATGTGGGGGTACAGTGTGGACAGTTGTGGTGTGAGGGGTATATATGATATATGTGGGGGCAAAGTGTGGTCAGTTGTGGTGTGAGTGGTATATATGACGTATGTGGGGGTACAGTGTGGTCAGTTGTGGTGTGAGTGGTATATATGATGTATGTGGGGGTACAGTGTGGTGAGTTGTGGTGTGAGGGATATATATGATATATGTGGGGTACAGTGTGGACAGTTGTGGTGTGAGGGGTATATATGATATATGTGGAGGCACAGTGTGGTCAGTTGTGGTGTGAGGGGTATATATGATATATGTGGGGGTACAGTGTGATCAGTTGTGGTGTGAGGGGTATATATGATATATGTGGGGGTACAGTGTGGTCAGTTGTGGTGTGAGGGGTATATATGATATATGTGGGGGCACAGTGTGGTCAGTTGTGGTGTGAGGGGTATATATGATATATGTGGAGCACAGTGTGGTCAGTTGTGGTGTGAGGGGTATATATGATATATGTGGGAACACAGTGTGGTCAGTTGTGGTGTGAGGGGTATATATGATATATGTGGGGGTACAGTGTAATCAGTTGTGGTGTGAGGGGTATAAATGATATATGTGGGGGCACAGTGTGGTCAGTTGTGGTGTGAGGGGTATATATGATATATGTAGGGGTACAGTGTGGTCAGTTGTGGTGTGAGGGGTATATATGATATATGTGGGGGTACAGTGTGGTCAGTTGTGGTGTGAGGGGCATATATGATATATGTAGGGGGCACAGTGTGGTCAGTTGTGGTGTGAGGAGTATATATGATATATGTGGAGGTACAGTGTAATCAGTTGTGGTGTGAGGGGTATATATGATATATGTGGGGGCACAGTGTGGTCAGTTGTGGTGTGAGGGGTATATTATATATATGTGGGGGTACAGTGTGGACAGTTGTGGTGTGAGGGGTATATATGATATATGTAGGGGTACAGTGTGGTCAGTTGTGGTGTGAGGGGTATATATGATATATGTGGGGCACAGTGTGGTGAGTTGTGGTGTGAGGGGTATATATGATATATGTGGGGGTACAGTGTGGTCAGTTGTGGTGTGAGCGGTATATATGATATATGTGGGGGTACAGTGTGGTCAGGTGTGGTGTGAGGGGTATATATGATATATGTGGGGGTACAGTGTGATCAGTTGTGGTGTGAGGGGTATATATGATATATGTGGGGGTACAGTGTGATCAGTTGTGGTGTGAGGGGTATATATGATATATGTGGGGGTACAGTGTGGTCAGTTGTGGTGTGAGGGGTATATATGATATATGTGGGGGCACAGTGTGGTCAGTTGTGGTGTGAGGGGTATATATGATATATGTGGAGCACAGTGTGGTCAGTTGTGGTGTGAGGGGTATATATGATATATGTGGGGGTACAGTGTAATCAGTTGTGGTGTGAGGGGTATAAATGATATATGTGGGGGCACAGTGTGGTCAGTTGTGGTGTGAGGGGTATATATGATATATGTAGGGGTACAGTGTGGTCAGTTGTGGTGTGAGGGGTATATATGATATATGTGGGGGTACAGTGTGGTCAGTTGTGGTGTGAGGGGCATATATGATATATGTAGGGGGCACAGTGTGGTCAGTTGTGGTGTGAGGAGTATATATGATATATGTGGAGGTACAGTGTAATCAGTTGTGGTGTGAGGGGTATATATGATATATGTGGGGGCACAGTGTGGTCAGTTGTGGTGTGAGGGGTATATTATATATATGTGGGGGTACAGTGTGGACAGTTGTGGTGTGAGGGGTATATATGATATATGTAGGGGTACAGTGTGGTCAGTTGTGGTGTGAGGGGTATATATGATATATGGGGGCACAGTGTGGTCAGTTGTGGTGTGAGGGGTATATATGATATATGTGGGGGTACAGTGTGGACAGTTGTGGTGTGAGGGGTATATATGATATATGTGGGGGTACAGTGTAATCAGTTGTGGTGTGAGGGGTATATATGATATATGTGGGGCACAGTGTGGTGAGTTGTGGTGTGAGGGGTATATATGATATATGTGGGGGTACAGTGTGGTCAGTTGTGGTGTGAGCGGTATATATGATATATGTGGGGGTACAGTGTGGTCAGGTGTGGTGTGAGGGGTATATATGATATATGTGGGGGCACAGTGTGGTCAGTTGTGGTGTGAGGAGTATATATGATATATATGGGGGCACAGTGTGGTCAGTTGTGGTGTGAGGGGGATATATGATATATATGGGGGCTCAGTGTGGTCAGTTGTGGTGTGAGAGGTATATATGATATATGTGGGGGCACAGTGTGGTCAGTTGTGGTGTGAGAGGTATATATGATATATGTGGGGGTACAGTGTGGTCAGTTGTGGTGTGAGAGGTATATATGATATATGTGGGGGTACAGTGTGGTCAGGTGTGGTGTGAGGGGTATATATGATATATGTGGTGGCACAGTGTGGTCAGTTGTGTGGTGAGAGGTATATATGATATATGAGAGGGTACAGTGTGGTCAGTTGTGGTGTGAGGGGTATATATGATGTATATATGATATATGTGGGGGCACAGTGTGGTCAGTTGTGGTGTGAGCGGTATATATGATATATGTGGGGGTACAGTGTGGTCAGTTGTGGTGTGAGGGGTATATATGATATATGTGAGGGTACAGTGTGGTCAGTTGTGGTGTGAGCGGTATATATGATATATGTGGGGGCACAGTGTGGTCAGTTGTGGTGTGAGGGGTATATATGATATATGTGGGGGTACAGTGTGGTCAGTTGTGGTGTGAGGGGTATATATGATATATGTGAGGGTACAGTGTGGTCAGTTGTGGTGTGAGCGGTATATATGATATATGTGGGGGCACAGTGTGGTCAGTTGTGGTGTGAGGGGTATATATGATATATGTGGGGGTACAGTGTGGTCAGTTGTGGTGTGAGGGGTATATATGATATATGTGGGGGTACAGTGTGGTCAGTTGTGGTGTGAGGGGTATATATGATATTTGTGGGGGCACAGTGTGATCAGTTGTGGTGTGAGGGGTATATATGATATATGTGGGGGTACAGTGTGGTCCTTCTACTATATGCTGGTACATACTGGTCTGTCTGTGTAGGTTATCATATAGTATTGCAGTATTATTCAGTCATTATGTAGTGGTGATAATCAGGATGTAATGTTATTATTTGGGCTTGTACAGCGGTATCATTAGTGATATTGTCCTGTGCTCGGTGGTGTTTGTATTATAACAATATAGCGGTAAAGATCATCAGTAAGTGGAGTTTATAGTTGGTAAATTATTGGTAATACCGGTCATGTTGTGGTAATCCTGTGGGTCAGTTTCGAGGGATCATTTGCAAATTGTAGCGCTATTGTTTGGAATATTGGTCTTATGGTACTTTTATTTGGTAACAGTATTGTGGTATCATTATTCGGTAATAATATGGCGGGCGTATTTTTTAGTTTGTCATGGACCAAAATTGGAAATGGTTTAGTAAAAGTAGGAATTTATCTAAAACTAAAGATTCCTTTGTTTCTAATATCTCTAGAGCTTTGGAACTGTGTAACTATGTGAAATCTTTTTACATATATTGTTGTGGGAGGGGGCCCCACGTCGGCTGCCGAGCTGGGGGGGCCCCATTTTAAATGAGGTGCTCCATACCGCTGGGACACTTAATCTGGCCCTGCATACTACAGACGCTAACGGGTGCTCCAGGGAGAACCAGTACCACAGCCTCTCCCTCCATATAATTTCTTGCTAACACCACCTGCTGGAGACCCACCAGGCTGTAGGACAGCCCTCCGGACAGAAAGAGACTTTCCTGGGACTCTTTCCCCTATTTATTTATCTCAGTCAAGAGACTCTCCTTGAACTGTTTACTATATGTACTACATTAGCATCCACCTCTGCTGAGGCAGAGATAACTCCCAAAGGATTCTGTCCCTTTACATCCAGAGGAGACCCTTTGTTTACTGCACTTTTCCCCACATCAAGGGCTGTGCCCAGAAGATGGACTTTTCTTCAAAAGCCTTCTGAGAGACTTTTAGCCAACCACTACAAGGAAAAGCTTCCAGTGACTCTTGTGTTGCACTGAATGCTCTTTATTTGCAGGAATGAGACATTCTGTTTGCATTTATGTTTTTTTTCTCCACAGGAAAATGGACATTGTGGCACTTTGCTATTGCTACCCTGAGTAGCCATTCTCATGTAACGTTTGTAACATTCAATCACTTACCCATTGGGCTGCTAAAGCCAATGCGTGTTCAATAATGTTTGCACAACTGTCATCTACTGTCAGTAAGTTTGCATTTAACATTTTCAAAGGCTTTGCAGGTGATAGTATGACTGTGTTGGACCGTCTTATATGTAAATCCTGACCGCAAGCTTACGCCTAGAATCTGAGCTCAGTTATTCTGTGGCTTCTATAAACTGCGGGTCCTTAGGGGACCAGGGGTGTTCATTTAGAATCACCTAGATGTCATACACACAGGCAGTTAAAGTGTAAATTGTACTGTATGTATAACGTGTACTACTAGTATTACTATTTGTCGCCAAGGAAGAAGAGTTTTCGAACAAATAGTCAGGCCTTGGTGCAAGGAGGGAATTACAGGACATGACACCACACCTTTCCCTACTACACAGTTGGTTTAAGGGCGTTAGCTAGCAACTGTCACATTCACTGTATTTTGTGTACGTAGTCCAACACCAACCCAGGTGTCTGTCTCCAGGACCACGGGCGGTTTGTCCGCTACACTGCACATAGCCAGCACTTCCCCGAGAGTGCAACGTATTCCATCTTTACCCCTACCGGCTGTTATACACATAGACCCTCCGGATGACATCTGCTGCTGGACAGCAGTGGTTCTCTTTACTCCCATCTGGTCCAATAGTCGAGCCGTGGGCGGCTCTTTCAATTGCCCTGGGGGTATGCAACGTCCCTGCCAATGCACATGGCAGAGGAATTGCGAATAAGCGTTTTTTTTACTCCTCAGTACATATAGAGGTAATTGAGCAGCGGTAGATTCAGCCTGGATAGGCAAGGGTTAAAGGAATGTTAATGTCATCATCCAATGATGTTCCACTATTGTAACTGCAGTGTGATTGGAGAAGGAGACCACCTGGCTAGGGGAGTAACTAAACCCTTAGTCAGGGGAGGAGTTAGCTCTCTTCAGATCAAGCTCTCAACACAGGAGGAGCTCTGAGCACATGCTCTGCACACAGGCCTCTTAGGCCTCAGCTCAGCTATTACAGACAGAGTGACATAGGACTAACAGGAAATAGGTGCAGCTTCCAGGATTGGACACAGCTACCTCCCAGCCTGCCCCTGCATCCAGGCTGCTGAGACAACTCCTGAGGTTCCTCTCCAAGATCACTCCAGTACTGCACTTGTACAGAATTGTTTGGCGTGTTGTTACCGTTGGTTGAATAAAGAACTGTAAGTTACTTTTATGCACAACATTGCCTACGTCTGGTCCCTTCTACAGCTGTATCACCACCAAGGGCGCCCCATCTATCTACCAGGGACACACACTACAGACTCTAAGGGCTGCCCCAGGGATAACCAGTACATCAGCCTCTCCCTCCATATCATTTCTTGCCAACACCACCTGCTGGAGACCTGCCAGGCTGTAGGACAGCCCTCCGGTCCACATACCAAGCACCGTGACACTAGCGTGCCTAGGCCGCAACCGCCAGCCACTCCAGGATTCCGGGCCCCGGCTGTCTACAGGCCCCAAGAAGAGGCTAGGCCCCGGTGGGTGTCCGTTTGTTTGTAAATTTAATAAGATTGTGTTTTCTTTATCCATGTACATAAACAAGTGAAGCTTTCAAGGGATAAATAGTGGTGAAGGAAAGTCCAACATACTCGAGCAATTCTTGATACATTCTCATCCTCCAAGAAGGGTCGGGGTTTGCTGACCTCTCAGACGGGTCTACCAAAATAGGCCAGTCGCAACCCTTGTCCTTGTAATGACCTCCAATCAGAACTATAAAAATTCCTCATATAAGCCAACCAGCTTAAAGGGCATCTACCACCAGGATGAAAGACTACATGCAAATGAGCCTGAGGGGCTCCAGGCTCCATTAACTCCCAAGACTCACATTACAGCAGCCCCCGATGTGTGAGAGGCAGGGACTTACATTACACCATCCCCCGATGTGCGAGAGGCGGAGACTCACATTACACCATCCCCCGATGTGTGAGAGGGGGGACTCACATTACACCAGCCCCTGATGTGTGAGAGGGGGGACTCACATTACACCAGCCCCCGATGTGTTAGAGGTGGGGACACACATTACATTAGTCCTCGATGTGTGAGAGGCGGGGACTCACATTACACCAGCCCCCGATGTGTGAGAGGCAGGGACTTACATTACACCATCCCCCGATATGTAAGAGGCGGAGACTCATATTACACCAGCCCCCGTTGTGTGAGAGGCAGGGACTTACATTACACCATCCCCCGATGTGCGAGATGGGGACTCACATTACACCGGCCCCTGATGTGTGAGAGGGGGGTCTCACATTACACCAGCCCCTGATGTGTGAGAGGCAGGGACTTACATTACACCATCCCCCGATGTGTGAGAGGCGGGGACTCACATCACATCAGCCCCTGATATGTGAGAGGCGGGGGCTCCCATTACACCAGCCCCTGGTGTGTGAGAGGGGGGACTCACATTACACCAGCCCCCGTTGTGTGAGAGGCAGGGACTTACATTAAACCATCCCCGGATGTGCGAGAGATGGGGGCTCACATTACACCAGCCCCTGATGTGTGAGAGGTGGGGACTCATATTACACCAGTCCCCAATGTTTGAGAGGCAGGGACTTACGTTACACCAGCCCCTGATGTGTGAGAGGCAGGGACTCCCATTACACCAGACACAGATGTGTGAGAGGGTGGGACTCACATTACACCAGCCCCCGATGTGTGAGAGGCGGGGACTCCCATTACACCAGACACAGATGTGTGAAAGTGTGGGACTCACATTACACCAGCCCCTGATGTGTGAGAGGGGGGACTCACATAACATTAGTCCCCGATGTGTGAGAGGTGGGGACTCACATTACACCCGCCCCCGATGTGTAAGAGGCGTGGACTCACATTATAGCGGCCCCCGATGTGCGAGAGGCAGGGACTCACATTACACTAGCCCCCGACGTGTGAGCGGTGAGGACTCACATTACAGCAGCCCTGATATGTGAGAAGCAAGGACTCACATTACACCAGCTCCCGATGTGTGAGAGGCGGGGACTCACATTACAACAGCCCCTGATGTGTGAGAGGCAGGGACTCACATTACACCAGCCCCCGAGGTGTGAGAGGCGGGAACTCACATTACACCAGCCCCTGATGTGTGAGAGGCAGGGACTCACATTACACCAGCCCCCGAGGTGTGAGAGGCGGATACTCACATTACACCAGCCCCCGAGGTGTGAGAGGCGGGAACTCACATTACACCAGCCCCTGATGTGCGAGAGGTGGGGACTCACATTACACCAGCCCCTGATGTGTGAGAGGTGGAGACTCACATTACACCAGCCCCTGATGTGTGAGAGGCAGGGACTCACAATACACAAGCCCCTGATGTGTGAGAGGCAAGGACTCCCTTTACACCAGCCCCCGATGTGAGAGATGAGGACTCACATCACACCAGCCCCTGATGTGTGAGAGGGAGGACTCACATTACACCAGCCCCCGATGTGTGAGAGGAGGGGACTCACATTACACCAGCTCCCGATGTGTGAGAGGCGGGAACTCACATTACAGCAGCCCCCGATGTGCGAGAGGCCGGGACTCACATTACACCAGCCCCCGATGTGCGAGAGGCAGGGACTCACATCACACCATCACCCGATATGCAAGAGGCGGAGACTCACATTACACCAGCCTCCGATGTGGGAGAGGCAGGTACTTACATTACACCATCTCCCGATAAGTAAGAGGCGGAGACTCACATTACACCAGCCACTGATGTGTGAGAGGTGGGGACTCACATTACATTAGTCCCCGATGTGTGAGAGGTGGGGACTCACATTACACCAGTCCCTGATGTGTGAGAGGCAGGGACTCACAATACACAAGCCCCTGATGTGTGAGAAGCAGGGAATCCCATTACACCAGCCCCCGATGTGTGAGAGGCGGGGACTCACATTACATCAGCCCCAGATATTTGAGAGGCGGGGACTCCCTTTACACCAGCCCCCGATGTGAGAGATGAGGACTCACATCACACCAGCCCCTGATGTAAGAGAGGCGAGGACTCACATCACTCCAGCCCCCGATGTGTGAGAGGAGGGGACTCACATTACACCAGCTCCCGATGTGTGAGAGGCGGGAACTCGCATTACAGCAGCCCCCGATGTGCGAGAGGCCGGGACTCACATTACACCAGCCCCCGATGTGCGAGAGGCAGGGACTCACATTACACCATCCCCCGATATGCAAGAGGCGGAGACTCACATTACACCAGCCTCCGATGTGTGAGAGGCAGGTATTTACATTACACCATCCCCCGATATGTAAGAGGCGGAGACTCACATTACACCAGCCCCTGATGTGTAAGAGGTGGGGACTCACATTACATTAGTCCCCGATGTGTGAGAGGTGGGGACTCACATTACACCAAGCCCCCGATGTGCGAGAGGCCGGGACTCACATTACACCAGCTCCCGATGTGTGAGAGGCAGGGACTTACAATACACCAGCCCCGATATGTGAGAGGCAGGGACTCACATTACACCAGCCCCTGATGTGTGAGAGGTGGAGACTCACATTACACCAGCCCCTGATGTGTGAGAGGTGGAGACTCACATTACACCAGCCCCCGATGTGTGAGAGGCGGGGACTCACATTACACCAGCCCCCCATGTGTGAGAGGCGGAGACTCACATTACACCAGCCCCCGATGTGTGAGAGGCAGAGACTCACATTACACCAGCCCCGATGTGTGAGCGGCGGAGGCTCACATAACACAAGCCCCTGATGTGTGAGAGGCAGGGACTCACATTACACCATCCCCTGATGTGTGAGAGGCAGAGACTCACATTACACCAGCCCCCGATGTGTGAGAGGCGGAGACTCACATTACACCAGCCCCGATGTGTGAGCGGCGGAGGCTCACATAACACAAGCCCCTGATGTGTGAGAGGCAGGGACTCACATTACACCATCCCCCGATGTGTGAGAGGCGGAGACTCACGTTCAACCAGCCCCTGATGTGTGAGAGGTGGAGACTCCCATTACACCAGCCCCCGATGTGCGAGAGGCAGGGACTCACATTACACCATCCCCCGATGTGTGAGAGGCAGGGACTCACATTACACCAGCCTCCGATGTGTGAGAGGCAGGTATTTACATTACACCATCCCCCGATATGTAAGAGGCGGAGACTCACATTACACCAGCCCCTGATGTGTAAGAGGTGGGGACTCACATTACATTAGTCCCCGATGTGTGAGAGGTGGGGACTCACATTACACCAAGCCCCCGATGTGCGAGAGGCCGGGACTCACATTACACCAGCTCCCGATGTGTGAGAGGCAGGGACTTACAATACACCAGCCCCGATATGTGAGAGGCAGGGACTCACATTACACCAGCCCCTGATGTGTGAGAGGTGGAGACTCACATTACACCAGCCCCCGATGTGTGAGGCGGGGATTCACATTACACCAGCCCCCCATGTGTGAGAGGCGGAGACTCACATTACACCAGCCCCCGATGTGTGAGAGGCGGAGACTCACATTACACCAGCCCCGATGTGTGAGCGGCGGAGGCTCACATAACACAAGCCCCTGATGTGTGAGAGGCAGGGACTCACATTACACCATCCCCTGATGTGTGAGAGGCGGAGACTCACATTACACCAGCCCCCGATGTGTGAGAGGCGGAGACTCACATTACACCAGCCCCGATGTGTGAGCGGTGCAGGCTCACATAACACAAGCCCCTGATGTGTGAGAGGCAGGGACTCACATTACACCATCCCCCGATGTGTGAGAGGCGGAGACTCACGTTCAACCAGCCCCTGATGTGTGAGAGGTGGAGACTCCCATTACACCAGCCCCCGATGTGTGAGAGGCAGGGACTTACATTACACCATCCCCCGATGTGTGAGAGGCAGGGACTCACATTACACCATCCCCCGATTTGTGAGAAGCGTAGACTCACATTACACCAGCCTCTGATGTTTTTTTTTTTTTGGACAAGTGTCTTTTCTCAACCGTATAAACAATGTAACTTTAGTTTCATTGGATAGATATTTAGGAAATATTTGCCACATACTTTCTTTTTTGTTTTGTGATGTGTATTTCTCAAGAATTCGCCATTTTTGAACAATTTTTACCCATTTTGATTTTCGGTGATTGATTCCGTCAATGAAAAGGACTTGGTTATTTGGACTCCTGGGGAGTCCAAATCTACAATAATAAATGGGGATTCTCATTTAAGATTTTAAAGTTGCCACCCAACCCCGCCCCGATGGGGTGTGGGAAGGGAACAGAGTTTGGTATCATTGGATAGAGTTTTGAAAAATATTTTGGATGTATAATTTAAATTTTCAGATCCGGTGTGTTGTATTTTGCAAGGTATTCCTCCGCCCGACTTTTTTGTTACACCCTATATGTGTGGTAACAGTGAGTACACCATACATCTCCAGTATATGCTCCTGTATGTGATATGTATAATGTATAGTAACAGTGAGTACGCCTTACAGTATCTCTCCAGTATCTTCTCCTGTATGTTATATGTATTATGTGTGGTAACAGTGAGTACACCATACCTCTCCAGTATCTGCTCCTGTATGTTATAGGTATAATGTGTGGTAACAGTGAGTACACCGTATCTCTCTAGTATCTGCTCCTATATGTTAAATGTATAATGTGTGGTAACAGTGAGTACACCATATCTCTCCAGTATCTGTTCCTGTCTGTTATATGTATAATGTGTGGTGACAGTGAGTACACCATACCCATCCAGTATCTGTTCCTGTATGTTATATGTATTATGTGTGGTGACAGTGAGTACACCATACCTCTCCAGTATCTGCTCCTGTATGTTATATGTATAGTGTGTGGTAACAGTGAGTACACCATATCTCTCCAGTATCTGCTCCTGTATGTTATATGTATAGTGTGTGGTAACAGTGAGTACACCATACCTCTCCAGTATCTGCTCATGTATGTTATATGTATAATGTGTGGTAACAGTGAGTACACCATATCTCTCCAGTATCTGCTCCTGTATGTGATATGTATAATGTATGGTAACAGTGAGTACGCCTTACAGTATCTCTCCAGTATCTTCTCCTGTATGTTATATGTATAATGTGTGGTAACAGTGAGTACACCATATCTCTCCAGTATCTGCTCCTGTATGTTATATGTATAGTGTGTGGTAACAGTGAGTACACCATATCTCTCCAGTATCTGCTCCTGTATGTTATATGTATAATGTGTGGTAACAGTGAGTACACCATACCTCTCCAGTATCTGCTCCTGTATGTTATATGTATAATGTGTGGTAACAGTGAGTACACCATATCTCTCCAGTATCTGCTCCTGTATGTTATATGTATAATGTGTGGTAACAGTGAGTACACCATACCTCTCCAGTATCTGCTCCTGTATGTTATATGTATAATGTGTGGTAACAGTGAGTACACCATATCTCTCCAGTATCTGCTCATGTATGTTATATGTATAGTGTGTGGTGACAGTGAGTACACCATACCTCTCTAGTATCTGCTCCTGTATGTTATATGTATAATGTGTGGTGACAGTGAGTACAACATATCTCTCCAGTATCTGCTCCTGTATGTTATATGTATAATGTGTGGTAACAGTGAGTACACCATACCTCTCCAGTATCTGCTCCTGTATGTTATATGTATAATGTGTGGTAACAGTGAGTACACCATACCTCTCCAGTATCTGCTCCTGTATGTTATATGTATAGTGTGTGGTAACAGTGAGTACACCATACCTCTCCCGTATCTGCTCCTGTATGTTATATGTATAATGTGTGGTGACAGTGAGTACACCATATCTCTCCAGTATCTGCTCCTGTATGTTATATGTACAGGCGGTCCCCTACTTAAGAACACTCAACTTACATACGACCCATAGTTACCAACAGACCACTGGATATTGGTTATTTATTGTACTTTATTCCTAGGCTACAATAAACAGCTGAAACCGTTATTAAATGTGTCTGCAATGAAGCTTTAGTGTTAATATTGATTCTTATGACAACCCAACATTTTTAAAATCCAATTTTCACAGAGACCGAAAAAGTTCCGGCTGGGATTACAATGATAAAATATACAGTCCCGACTTACATACAAACTCAACTTAAGAACAAACCTACAGACCCTATCTTGTATGTAACCCGGGGACTGCCTGTATAGTGTGTGGTGACAGTGAGTACACCATACCTCTCCAGTATCTGATCCTGTATGTTATATGTATACTGTGTGGTAACAGTGAGTACACCATACCTCTCTAGTATCTGCTCCTTTATGTTATATGTATAGTGTGTGGTAACAGTGAGTACACCATACCTCTCCAGTATCTTCTCCTGTATGTTATATGTATAATGTGTGGTAACAGTGAGTACACCATACCTCTCCAGTATCTGCTCCTGTATGTTATATGTATAATGTGTGGTAACAGTGAGTACACCATACCTCTCCAGTATCTGCTCCTGTATGTTATATGTATAATGTGTGGTGACAGTGAGTACACCATATCTCTCCAGTATCTGCTCCTGTATGTTATATGTATAGTGTGTGGTAACAGTGAGTACACCATACCTCTCCAGTATCTGCTCCTGTATGTTATATGTATAACACTTTTATGAGCTATAGAATATTTGCTTTTACATAAATGTCGCCATGTGAGGTCTTATTTTTTGAGGGATGAGATGCATTTTTCTGTGATACCATCTTGAGGGGGGCTATGTCCTATTCCTGAAAATGTATTAACTTTTTTTGTAGGGTTAAGTAGCAAAAAATGTCAATTCTGTAATTGATTTTTGACATTTTTTTCTTGGTGTAACATGTTATCCTTATTGTACGGGTCTGTAGGATTAGGGCGGTACCTTAGGTATTTTTTCCTGCACTTTACTAAACTTACAGAATTAAACCTATGCAACTTGGAGTCAGGTCATCTGCAAAAAAATAGACACAATGCTATTAACCCTTTCCTGTAAAGAAAAGTAGGCCCAGCACAGTCTGGGATCCCCCATTTCTGAATCAATGACCACAACTCTCTGGATATGACCCTGTAGATTATTCCTACTAACCCCCCAACCCCCCCCCCCCCCCCCCATCCCATCAGGCGTCTATGAGGGACAGTATAAAATGCCTTTGCAAAAAACACTATATCCACACTAGTTTTCATTAGGGGGTCAGCTACATTTTTACAGGAAGTTGTGCTGTCATTTCCTGCTGGGATAGATGGAGTGACAACTGCTTTATACAGATAATGATTTTGTCTTCAAATTTATAAAGTAAAATTAGACATGAAAATACTTCCTATAAAGTGTACTCGGAGCATGGGCCCTTACACTGGCCTGGATGGTCATCATGTCACCACTACGGCAGGATTGTTAATCTAAACGAGAAAAAAAACACACAAAAAAAAAATCTGCAGTAACCCATAACACAGAGATGGTTACAGTATATGTGATTTATTTACAGTATAAGTCCATTTACAGTAAGTCTTTCTTCAAATGTGCTTCATAATGGCAGTAAAGCTGCAGAAATCAATCACTGGCTAAGCAGTAATTATACGAGGAGCTAGAAAAGCGACCGACCCACTCTGTACATTAAAGGGGTTGTACAAGATTAGAGTGAAAAAACAAAAAAATTCCTGCTTTTTCTGAAAACGGCGTCGCACCCGTCTAACTCGTGTTAAATATCGCAGCTCGGCTATGTTGAATTACATGGAGCTAAGCTGCAGTACACACACGGCCTGTGGACAGGTGGGGCGCTGTGTTTATTAAAAAGCAGCAATAGTTCTCCAATCGTGGACAATTGTTCCTGTAGTCTGGTACAAGTAAAAATACATATAAAAGGATATCATACAGGACGATTGATGGGTTACCTTACCAATAATTAACACAGAAACCAATTTATTATTGACAATATTTAGGATATTTTAGAAAAAAAAGAAAGTCAATGTTTTAACACTTTTGGGCTGCATTGGTCACATGGAAGTCTCCAATGGATAAGCAGCTATGTGATAATACAACTGCTCATTTAAAGGTAATGGGGGGAGGAGGGGGGGGGGTCACAATCCGTTTTTATGAGATCAAGATGATGCAAAACTGATGCTGGAGGTCACATGGGCTCGATGTTAACCTTGGATATAGGGTGGTCTAGTGTAAAGACAATTCCTCCCGGAGATATAAATATGATTATTAAAACCAAGGGCCAATAATCAGGTTTATTTTTTCATTCCTCCCTCCTCTAGGGGCGCTGTTTGATATGAAGTGACATAAACTACCATAGCAACTGCTCATAAACCCAAATATCTCTATAGAAAAATGACCAATGTGAACCAGTTATGATGTAACCTCTAACTCTGGGCCTAAAAACTCCTGTCCGATTTAGAAAGAAGCCTGATAAAATAAAACAATCCGTTGTAAAATAGCAGTAACCGAGTTGTTAAAAAAAAATTAATATGATTTATTTAGGTCCATCATTTTGTGCTTTATAATTTCTCCAAAAAATATTCAATTTACAAAGCTCCAACATCCTTACTTTGCCACAGAATTAAATGATGTAATTTTATCGACCGGCAGCCACCACTAGAGGGAGCTCACTGAATACAATTTCTGTAATAATCATAATAAAATATGTAAAAGAGTTTGGGTGATTTTTGTATAGGTAATAAGATGAACAGCTATTCCTCCTGTCCCCCTTAAACACATGCATGCTCGGGGATGGAGAGTTACGAGCTCATTAGGGATTATTCAGCTCATCTGGGCCAGAGGAAATAACGAACAAGGATAATACTGACAAGAAACGACACGAGAGCAAAACCTCACTTTTACCTTCTCATAATCTGTGCCACATAGAGAACACACGTGTTATATGTAGCACATGTAAGTAATGGAGGCACGGGGGGCTACACATGGGCAGAGTGCAACTACTTTCTAAGCAATTGCATTAGACTCGCTGGCATATATGTAGGGGACCAGCAAAATTTAAAGGGACGTGATGCACAAGGCGACAGAATATGGAGTGTTCCTTTAAGAAGACATTTAGTGCAAAATCCTTCAAGGAGAGCTGTAAAAATGGGGGATCTCGTGCCCCCCCTGCTATGCTAAATGTGCTCTACTGGAAGCAATCTGAACGAAATGCAATGCTCCTCGCCGTCTATAAAATCCCCACCCCCATAACCCTTTACCATGATTTTGTATTCAACTAACGAAATTAAAATCGAGGAAGTCGCTACAAGAAAATAGGAATTTATCAAACAGGATGTTCAGGGTGTGAAAAAGTATCATCACCCCATAAAGGGGTTTTGCCACCAAATAAGATAGGGCCTAACCTGCTGATCAGTGGGGGTCTCAGTGATGAGATCTCCCACAGATCATGAGAACGAGAGGCCGATGAAACGACAAGGGGTCTGACGGAGGTACCTCGGAATCCCCATTCACGTGATCACCGAGACCCCCACAATCAGCAAGTTAGGCCCTATCCTGAAGATAGAGCCTGAGTGGTTTGGTGGGAGGGGTTTTTCTCTAGGGATGACATTTTGACCTATGCACAACCGCGTGGGGTAATCTGGCAGATGGTGCTGTGATCTGTTGCATTCGTAAACTGCAATGATCAAGGCAGTCTGACATTCAGGATGGTATTACCCAGCTTTGCAAGGACTCTGAATGGCAAATCTGCCCATCTGTACCTGGGATTGAGCCTTCACTACATAATGTAGCAGATTTAAAAAAGATGAAAGCCAAATGGAAATGCCCTTTAAATCCTACCCATCTGCCTAGCTTATACAGGGTTAATCCATCCGCATGCATTCCAGTCCAGCATAACGCAGTGACCGCTCCTACCACAGTAGCTTTAAGTCAGGAACATAAAATTAAACTTGTGTGTAATTAAAAATCCTTCTGTGATATAATCCGCACCGGCTTCTGATATGAAAACCCGTAATAATAACCTTCACATGAACTCAATTTAGTTTTCGCATATTAAATATTATACAAAATACGGCCAATTTATTATTTTTTTTCTTCAAACTAAAACACAAGCGACTCCATAGCGCCTCCCGCAGGCCTTGTGTTCTCGCTGTACAAACAAGTCTTTTAATTTAAGCGATTCATATATTTATATAGTTTTTATATATATAAAAAAAAACAAAAACAAAAAAAACATCAAAAACAGCCTAAAAACATCTTGAGAAAAAATTCAAATAAAAATCTACCCATGCTCCCCCACCCCCCAACCTTCTAAAAAGTTCCAAAAGCGACATGGCAGAGATAAAAGCCTATAAAACAAGCGGTAAAACAGACGGAGGTTAAGACCCAGTAGAGTGCATGCTGGGTATAGGATAGAATTTAGAAATCCGGCTTTGCGTCGTGGGGTTAAGGCATTCGGATTCTCCGCTCATTTTGAAGAATAGTTCTTGCTCTTGAAGTTTCCTTGCAAACTCCTCCTCCAGCGCCTGTCAATGGCAATGTTTTAGTTAAAAAAATGTATCAGATGTTTTAGTTTGCAGATCCTCCTCCCCTCTCACAGCATGCACTCTCAGAAAAGATATAGTAGTTGCATCCCCCGCCTCCCTGGAGAACTAAAGCGGTCTATGAATATACTGACAATAAGGGGAACTCCAGGCCTTCACCCTCATTCACACAAACGTAATGGGGACCAACATTCAGCCGTAATGTGCAGCAAACACCCGGCTTGTATGGAGAGGGCTCAGCCCACAATTACTCTATATACTCCCCTAACAGACTTACGCCAATCTGATGGTTGTCTGACATTCTACAACAACGCAGGTTAGCTCCTTTTACTTGAAATTAGCTGCAAACAGCCCATATGAGGTCACATGTCTGAAAAGCCACAGTGGCTCTCAATGGAGCGCTCAAAACTACACACAGGGTGATAAAAATCATTTTTAAAAAGATCATCTATACTCCTTTAACTGAAACCACAAAGCGGCAGACAACTCTCATATTCTGAGGGCTGCCTGGGATGAGACTGCACTAGACATTATACCTTTTTCCTTGGTCTTAGTTTTTCCCTCCATTCTTTCAGCTCCAGCGCATGCTCCTCATCCAGCTCCTTCAGCTTCTGGGTTTCGTGTTCGATTAGAAGGTGACATTTCTCATTCTGAAACGGCCAAAATAATCGCGCTCTTATAAGAGTCTATCGAGAAAAACTTCTGGATGTGCTCAAAATATATTATGCAATTAGGGAAAAATTGTAACCCGGAGATACTGATGCAGGGATGTATGGTGACTGCAAAGCACCATGAACACGCCCAATAGATGGGGCCATCAGTTTGTGCAGCTAGCTCATGGCCAATGAACACATTTGTGTGCATGAAGCCCAACGACCATAACGGAGGCCTTGACTGCACAAATTATGGCCAGATCACGGCCCCCATAGAGGTCTAGGGCACCTGGTCATGGTGCGGTGGCTACACTGCAAATGACAAAGCAGGTCCTATCTTTTGACCTTTTTGCAGCCTGGCCACTCGACTTCCTGTGCAGAGGGGAGGGACAAGGACCGGTCACCCTTCTCATCCTCCCTTCTCCACCCACCCATATGCTTTGCCCAGAATCTAGCCAGGGTGAGCTCATGGTTGTGTGTAAGGGGTCCAAGAGTGTAAGCACACCCAATGGCCTACCTACACTGTGTGGTAACGTCATACCTGGAGTTGCTGCAGCTCTCGGATGTTGGCGTCACATTGTAGCTGCAGGTCCCGCATCTGGTTCTCGTGCTTCTGATGCTGAGCTAAACGTTCATTCTTCTGCCTTTTATCTTCTTGGACAGCAAACTGCAAATAGAAAGCAAAAATGTCATCGGTCATAACAGAGCAGCTTCGATGTGGAGTCATTTATAATACCATTACCACAACTTATTGGAGTACACCCCTGGCAGACCACAGGAAGGGTTTTAGGGTGTACCTGCACCATATGGCTATAATGCCTGTACCTGCTTAATCTTCTCTCTGTCCTGCTCTGGAGATCCGGAGCAGTTAATCCTCAGACTTTTCTTGAACATGGCCATGCGAGTCTTGGCGTCGCTGCGCTGGATTTTCGGGAGCCGTGCCCTCTCCTGAGCTTGCTTGTTCTTCAGTTCCTCAATCAGTCGCTGGTTATACCTCTGCATCTGCTCCATTTCCTATAGGAGAGAAGAGACGCATGAGAAGAAGTGGAAGAAACCCAACATACCTGCTAAATCTCAGTACGTGAAAGGTGACACATTTTCCCGCTTTCGTACCTTCTCGTGACGCTTCAGTAGTTGATGTCTCTGCATGAAATACTGATCCTTCAGCTGCTGCTTCAGTAGCTGATGCTTCTCTTGGAGATGGCGCTCTTCAAGCTCCCAAATAGCGGCTTCCCGCGCTGTAGTAAAAATACGTAGTATATAGATATAACATCAGGAATCAGATTGTATATAAAGAACGCTGTTCCCTTCCCTCGTCTTTGTCCAATGCCGAACGTTAATGCCGATCATTAAAAGGGGAAAATAAAACTCCACAAGGGCTGGAGCAGGGGTGGGTGAATGTACACTTACCTGGCTCCTGTGTCACAGCAGTTGTCTGCTCCCTGGGACTCCTGTCTGGGCTAAAGGTGTTGGAGGGTCATGGTACCTGCTTTGGCCAATCATTGATCTCTGTGGACCACAGTGATGTACAAAAAGTGACGTCACCTGGGTCTGCTGAGGTCGTAGCAGGTCCCATGATCTCGAGCCTATCAGCCTGGCAAGGAGGGCCAGCGATCAGAACGCCACCAAGAAGCAGAAACAGGGAGACAAAGCAGGGTAATTACATTTTGCCACCTATAAAGGGGTTGTACCAACTTTGATTGTTGTCCCCTATCCACAGGTGGGTCCCCACCAATCACAAGAACACGCCCCTCACACTTCATGAAAACGAGGGTCTCATTCTCACCTATAGAAGAAGCGCCAATACAATGCATGGGGGGCCAGCAGTCAGACCCCCATCAGGTGGTTATTCTCCATCTTCTATATAGTGGACAACAATCAAAGTTGTTTAACCCCTTTAAGGCTCTGCAATTTCTGCAATACAGCAGGTCATGGGGCACGGCTCTAGGGGTTAAGAACTTTTGGTTGGCAATAAACACTAGGAGCAAAAATTTGTGTCCAGAAACTGAAAAGATACAGTAATCAACTTTGGATGAATATGCAGATAGATCAGTCTGTAAGTGCCACAGGGCCATATTTAGTATAACAATGTGTGATGTACCTACCTCTCATAAGCTGCTGCTTGCGGCTGAGGCAGTCCCTCTCTATGGTGGCCAGCTCCATCTTCTGCTGGTGAATGATCTTCTTCAGGGATCCATCCAGCTCTTGCTGCTGCTTTAGTACAAACTCTTGTTCCTGGATGAAAGCATCTGACAGTGAATACGTCCTCCCTGATAATCTTCCCTATTTCATCTCATGCAATTTACATGGTAAAAGTCAGCAGCAGGAAACCACTCATGTATTATCACACCCAAAACCCATCTAGAAAAGCAGCACAGCACAAGGTGCATCACCCGCGGAGACCATGGGGCCCTCCCAACCAGGCCGACGAGCTGCAGACTGTCCGCCTCTAGTGTCCTACCTATGTTATTTGGCTGTGCATGTTTGGGATTCAGATTTGCCTGCAGAGACTCCTCAGTGTATAACAGTAAGTGAATGGGATTGTATTAAAACCAATCCACAAACTGTAGAATGTTACATTGTTGCAGAAGATTTCCATATGCAAATTTACAATGAAATCCACTTTAAAATCCACAGAATTCAGTGCAATTTTTCTATGGCTAATTTCCACCAGAAACACGGTATATTTTCAGAAAATAATCATCAATATCAACCCTGTGCAGATCTTACCCTATGTAGACTAGCCCCCTTAGGTAAGGTATAAAATGCCCCTTCAGGAATTTCCTCTTTCATGCTAAAACTCAACTATTTACCTATAAAAATTTACTCCAATGTCATATGAAAATGAGCAGAGAAGAGTCATATTTGCCTGAGACCTCATCATACTCCATTACAGGCGGTCCCCTACTTAAGGACACCCGACCCCTAGTTAAAGACAGACACCTAATTAAAGACGGACCCCTCTGCCCCCTTTGACCTCTGGATGCTGTAAGGTGTCTGTAATGAAGCTTTATTCATAATCTTTGGTCCAATTACAGCAAAAAATATTGAAACACCAATTGTCACGGGGGCAAATTTTCTTTCTGTCTGGAACTACAATTATAAAAAATATACAGTTTTGACTTGCATACAAACTCAACTTAAGAACAAACTTATGGAACCTATCTTGTACGTAACCCGGGCACTTGCTGTATATGCCTTTATCCCACAGTCTGGCCTATGTCACCTATCCTGTATATGCAAAGAGTGCACATCCCATGTTACACGTGAGAGTCCATCCTCTGGTATACCATCCCTTCCATCATGTCTGATATCTAGATAAGTTACAGTATTGTATAATAATCTAATTCTCTAAGGGTGAGATTTCCATAGAACTAACAGAAGACAGGAAAGGCACGGCACACTCTTATAATGTCACACTACATGTACTTTGTTCAGGAAACAAATGGCATCTCCAGCGTGAAGTCTATTCAATGGAAATGTCGATGCGGAGTAATAACAGGCTGTGAGCGGTGCGTGCCGGCTATTCCCCAGAACTTCCACCCACCCCGGCCTACTTACTGCCGTACAGTCAGGTACCGAGCCGCCATCTGTGTGATTCCCGAGCTGTCACACAATCTGACAGCTCATGCATGACACAAACAGCACCCCAAACACAACTTTTAGCTAAATCTGCTTCTGATACTGATAATCTAGAATCAGTCTCCTTCTCCCTCTGGCAATACAGACCCTGTTTACCTCTCCAGAAGAGAAGAGGTCTCTGTTGTACCGCCGTGCTTCCTCCTGACAAACAGGGCAGGAAGCCATTCCTATTGGCCGCTCTTCAGCGAATCACTATGCATATCACAGAGCTGGCTACGGGGAAGGTGACTGAGCATCTGTGTCCACCAGCAGTCAGCTCATTGGGTGAACGTGCCCCACACACCCAACACCAAACTATTTAAAGTATATCTATTATCAAAATCCATCATAATAAGTCAGGGACATTACTCATAGATCCAGGCAATGTGACTGTGGAAAACTTCTTTTATTTGTTATATGGCCTTCTCCCTTGTAAAAATCAACCTAATAAATGATGCTAATAAATCTTAACTGCTCTTGGGAGTGATAGCTTTACAGGCTGTTACACTGTCTCTCCTCTTTCCCATTACTCTGTCAGCACTACCCCCTGCCTTTTCCTTATGTAGTATAGTAGAAGTATAGTAGTAGTAGTTTCGGCACACAACGGATTGGGGGGGGGGAAGTGCTCCTGTACAGTGTAACAGCCTGTGAAGTTGCTGTATTAACACTCCTAGGAACCCTTCTGCTTCATAAGCATCATGAGTGAAACAGTATGTGAAGTTACAGCCTGTGAAGCTACAGCACGGAGGGGCTCTGGTAAAGCTCTTCTGACTTGTTAGCATAATTTTAAAAGTTGATTTTAGAAAGAAGGGGGCCATGCAAAACAAATATAAGAAGACTAACACAGTCATGGTAACTGAATCTATGAGTAAGTGTCCCTGGTTTATCGTGATGGATTTTAGATGCCCTTTAATGAGAACACGTCGGATCGATTAAAGAACCTAAACCAACAACAAGTCCATATGGACCTGTGGTTTAGGGTCTCAAATTGACCTGTATATTAGAACACTTGCAGGTTCTGTGCCTCCTCTCGTATTGGGGCAAGTGAAGCCAGCGTGTACTACCGTATTTTCTGGGTGATAAGGTGCACCGGACTATAAGGCGCATTACTAAAAAAGGCCTTATATAAGGAATAATTCCATATATAAGGCGCACCGGACTATAAAGCGCAGGGTCCGGGGGCGTGGAGGAGGTCCGGGGGCGTGGTGTGAAAACCGAGGGGAGAGGTCGCAACCAGCGACTCTCCACAGACCCGGCAAGAGGTGAGCGGTCTCCCCAGGGAGATGGGGAAGGGGGTCCGTTCAGGTGGAGGAGGGCAGCGGACTCTACTTACCGGAGACAGCAGATCTCCAGCGGGAACTGCAGACATCGCAGCAGAAGTTGGTTCGCGCTATGGCGCCTGTTGTTCGTGCCGCGTGATCTGCAGTTCCCGCTGGAGATCTGCTGTCTCCGGTAGCGGGGACCTATGTAAGTAGGGTCCGCTGCCCTCCATACATAAGGCGCTCCGGACTATAAGGCGCACTGTGGATTTCTAAGGAAATATTAGGTTTTTATGTAGTTTTTATGTGTATATAGTCCGGAAAATACGGTACATCGCCTTAACTTGCCACAATGGGCACGCAACCATGTAGAAGGCGATTTCGGACACGGCCCCATAAGGATTTCTGGGTGGTTTAGTTTCCCAATTCGCCCCGACAGATTCCCTTTAAGCATGACATCAGTCTGTACTAGATTAGAATAAATAGAAGTGTTCTCATTTGTCAGATAAGCCTGATACTAAGATCAGTGAGGCCCTGTTCACACAACACGGATTGTTAAAATGGCTCTCCTGTTCATCTCATACAGGACTGTCTGCATCGAAAACAGATTCTGACTTGGTCTTTGTGATGGACGATGTGATCCCTATTGTTAGCAAAGACAAATGCTAGGATACATATCCACTATGCCAATCCCGTTTTTAACATGACGAATATTTCCTATTTCTGTATATGAACTATATGGAGTTCATTCTACATATTAAGCTGCTACCTCTTCCTCTCTCCCAGCGGGAAGTCCCAGCACAACCACCATCTGCTGCTTATAACTAATCCCTGCTTTTGTAATATCCTGAAACCATGAAAGCTTTTTCATTGGTTCCGATTATTACACCAAAGAAAACTCCAGCAGGCATATGTCCACGCTAGGCATAGATCTCATCATAGAGCCCAGGAGAGAGAGGAGGGCCACAATTTCAGTAACTAAGATTTAGTTCAGCTCTGCGGAGTTTCCATTGAATAGACTCCATGCATCGGTACTCCTTCATGTGAATATGACATGCAAAACAGTCCACTGCAAACCTCCAGTAGTGATACACTTACATCTTGCATCTGGGCGTTGAAAAGAGTACAAGACGATAGTTGGAAAGACTGAATCATAACCTGGGCAACACCCTGCGGGTCAGAATATTATGGCCACAGAGTGAGGAGCTGAGCTTCAGTGACATATATTACACCCATACCCCATGTTTTTGCAGGGTATCAGCTGCAGACCCAACATCCGAAGATTCAGGTTCTTTCTAGGAAGTATAGAGATAGGTCTGGCCCATAGAAACCTCACTAGCGCCACTGAGTGGTGGTATCTTAGAGTAGAGGACATTAGTAAGATAGTCTGGTCACAGGAAAAGAGGACTAAAAGCGGAGATCAATAGGTGGCGCTAGTGAGATAGACCTGCTTTCTTACACACTGCCACTACACCAGATCCCTATAGTCTACGTAAAATTAAGATCTCCCTCAGTCATGGACTGACTATGACAGCGACTTCAGGACCAGAAAGGAAAGACCACCAATTATCCAGAAAATTCTGGAATAATAGTGAGCATGGCTCACTATTATTAACCCACTACTAGCCCTTTAAAATGTTCATTTAAAAAAAAAATTACATCTTCAAAGGGGTTGTCCAGTCACTGAAGAGAAATAGGATAGAGGATAGCTTGCCAATCAGTGGGGGTCCCAGTCAGGGGTGTAACTTCAGAGGGTTCATAGTAGGGTGGTTGCAACCGGGCCAAGATGCCTAAGGGGCCCGTATGGTGCACCTTTCGTTTGTGAGAAGACTAATAATCTAAACAATATATTATAATTTGGGGCCTGGCAAAATTTTGCATTGGGTCCTGACAGCTTCAAGTTACACCACTGGTCCCTGTGGTCACATCACGGGGGTCTGCTGTACTCCAGGTGAACAGAGCAGGTGGTCGTACATGTGCCCTGCTGCTCTATTCATCTCAATGGCGCAGAGATCACCGAGCGCTGTACTCAGTGTCATCAACAGTAAATGGTGGGGCAGCATGGAAGTCCAACCCGCCGCTCCATTCACCTGGGGTATAATAGACCCCCATTCTCGAGATGCATGGGGGTCACATCAATGAGACCCTGACCGATCAGTAAGTTATCTCCTTACCTGGAGATGCGGGATAATTTGTGCTGACTAGACAAACCCTTTGTAGGCACTGGGTGACGTCCGGACAATAGGTTTGTTCCCCAGCACTTGATCATAGCCATTCAGTATCACCTACCTGTTACCTTGTAAATGCTGCAGAGATCAAGGCTGTGACAATGCAATGTGTGTAGAAGGTACAACATATCTACATGGGATGAGGTCTCTAGGTTGTTAATAGATCAGAAATGGGCTGTGTTAGTGGCACATGATGTGTTAGTCGGATGACTCCATGTCTCTACGTGATGGGGAAAGCGTTAGCGACTTCTCTAGGTTTAGTAGCAGGTTACCTGCGCGTGCTGGGCATGTAAAAGCTCCTCTCTCTTGCGTTTCATAAGCTCTTTCCGCAGCTCTTTAGGCGCTCTCTCCACTTCAGTTATTACCTGGTATAAGCATGCAGAAGGTGGGGAAATGTGACCCTTTTCTGAAGAGGAAGCGCATGAGGAAGAGTAAAGCCGCGCCGCCACCAGGTGACAGATGCCCAAAGCCGTCACCGCTGACAGGTGATAGATTCATGTGGTTTAGTGATCATGAAGTGTTACATGTACCTACATGCAGTCTGTGAATACAGGTATCGCACTTGTGGGATGATGGGAGTATTATCGTATGTATAAAGGGTTAATGTTGTGGCATTTTAATTATTGACAACTATGTTTAAAGAAGCATTCCAGCTATTTTTTATTTTGCCAATAAATGTGCTATTCATGGGTATTATAAGATGGTAAATGCCCCTTCTGCCCTGATGTAGCCTACATTTCCCATAATTCCTCAGGCTTGGCGGAGGCAGAAGTAGTATAGCTTTGTCACTAGGCACTTATGAGCCCTATTTAATAGAAACAAGTGATAATCTATGTGATGCAGTATAAATGGATCCTAAGCCTCCTGCTTGTGATAGGTTTCTTCTTGTCAGCTCTTACAAGCAGGAGGCATGGAAGAAGATAGATTTGGTAGTGTGGGCAATTCATTGTAGGGACTCACCATTCTGCTACCTTAAAGGGATTTTACTGAGTAAGCAACCCACAAGATAGGGAAAATACATCAGATTGATGAGTGTGAATGCTGGACCCCTAGCTGGCTGCAAAATGGAGGTCCCGTACTCACTACTGGGTGGATCAGATGGAAATCACGTGTGCAGCTGCTCTATTCAATAGTACGCTGCCAATTTGTGATATTCCCATACTATTGGATGCTTCAATACCCATTCTTGTGATCAGTGAGGTTCCCAGCTGTCATTAAAGTAGTAAAACCCCTTTAAATGAAGCCTAAATATAATTTTGCAAAGCACTCTATGTATAAGAAATCAGAGCTACAAAAAGGGATTTGATAGTTGATCCTATTGCACATTTTGATACAGAATGTGGCTGAGCATGGATGATAAAAAATTAAGAAGGTAAAATAATATTATATGTGCTATAAATATGCTAGAGGGCTTCTTTAGTGGATGTAACCTGCACAACTGGACCTCATAGGGGCTAATAGTCATTTGTAATATATCACATGTTGTGCAATGTGTGGACCCTTTTATAAAGGCTTGTATGTAAAATATTACCTTGCATTGCAATTGTAAGTAATGTGCTTATGTGCATGAAACCAAAGTAACAAAGAATTCAGTGCAATGCCCAAGATAGAGGTTTATAGTAATAGGAGCAAGACTCATGATAGATGCGAATGGTTAAACACCAATAGAAATACACAAAGTTTAACAGAACTGTCAAGTCTGATAAACATCTAGTACAAGTTAAACCAGTGTACCAGAGATGATAATAGATCACCATGAAGACCCCCGTCAGTACCAGGGTCCATACAGTCACCAGTGCATAAAGCCCAACCACCAAGTCAAAGCGTAGGAAGGCTCAAAACACAAGTCAAACAATGGGAGAGGAAGATAAAATATCACATTATTGCATGTAAACAATAGAATCAAATATATTAAAGGGAATTGACTCATATATGACATGAAGTCTAATCCTAAACCATTGCAATGTAGAAGTACATGGATATACATCTCATCTATAAAGGATTCCATATATAAATAGTAAAA
Source organism: Engystomops pustulosus (assembly GCF_040894005.1). Taxonomy (NCBI): domain Eukaryota; kingdom Metazoa; phylum Chordata; class Amphibia; order Anura; family Leptodactylidae; genus Engystomops; species Engystomops pustulosus. Next base: position 62,594,855 of record NC_092421.1, read on the forward strand.
AAGAACCCTAGTACAATGTGCTTTACATCCTCTAGGGGTCCTTATCTGTGAGGGACAATACAAAGGTGAACTGGAGGAATCAAAGGGGTTCTACCAAGACAAACTATCTGATCTGTGGGCTTCCGACTGTCTGCACCCCTACCAATCATAAGAACAGGGGTCCAAATCTCATGAATGCAAGAAGCGGCAGGTAAACAACATGTCCTGCAGATCCATTCAATGCCTATGGGAGTCCTGGAAGTTGCAGAGCACAGTGCCCAGCTATCTCCTGCACTCTCATGAACAGTGAATGGGTGTGTTGGAGATATCAGAGTGCTGTCCACAGCAATTACCAACGCTGCCATAGTATTGACACTTGACTTTCTACTCCATCAATTAGCGAAAACGGGACCCTAATTCTTGTGATCTCTGGGGGTCTCATAGATTGGATTCTCCACAGGTCAAATATCAATATCACCTATCTGCAGGATAACAATAAAACTTGGCACAACCTTGCATTATAGGGTAATCCATTAGAATGGCATGCAATACTACACTTCTCCTGCAGTGGCCACTGTAGAGGTGAGGTTTAGAGCAGCTAGAGAGGTGGCGATCCAATGATTACGGGGGTTTTTTCAGATTGGCCACTTTAGAAAATAGGCCCAATATTCAGGCGAGACTGTACTGCCAAGTTTAGGAGGCAATTACTGCCCAATAGATTATATGGGGCGTACAATGGGTTGTGAGCAACCAGGTCAAGCAGTGGGATCCTACCTAAAGTTAAGACCTCCATCCGTACAGCCAGCGACCTTCTTACCTCTTTCTTTTTATTCTTTACAACATTCTGGAATTTGGACAGCTCCTTCTCCTGTTCGGCCTTGATCCTCTTCGCTTCGTCTCTCAGGCGGATGGTGTGTTCCAGCTCCAGCTTCTCGATCGTCTGTTTCTGCTGCTTCTCCAGGTTTTCTATATCCTGGTCATACTGTCGTTTCTTGTTCTAGGTTCAGAACAGACACTCATTTTATAATTTTTTCAAGACTTTTTATTCTGTTTTTTTAAGCCACATTGGGACCAACCATAAGATTAGCCATAGCCATGTATTACCTTCTTATCTTGGTTAATATACTGTATCTATACAATGAACTAGTCAGCTATAAATGGAGCTGTATAATCGTATATGCAGTCAGCTCCCCCTAGTGGTGGGCAGTTACATATCAAGGCTGGAGGGACACGATGGGGCTTATTTACTAAGGGTACCATGGCCGCATTTTTGTCGGTTTTCCCAACTTTTCGGGGATCGCGCCGGGGATTGTGTCACACACGATCGGTTTGTGTCGCACGCTTTCACGCAACACAAATTTTATGAATCTCAGCACAGTTCATCCTCGTCGGACAGTCCGGATCGGGGATTGCGCAGGGACCAGGTAAGTAAATGTGCCCCATTCAGTAAGGTGTCAGAAACTGGGTCAATGGCAAGACCTGCTTGTATATTCCCTATATATATTCTGTATTACCTAATGAGTTCTAGGCAGGAATATTCACAGTCTATGCACAGAGCCTGTAAGTGGGTTATTTTCTATCATTTCACAGACAAGTAGAGAATAATCACCGTCATTTCCTGCTCAAATCTTCGGAAGATTTGTTCTCTCTGCTGCAGCAGTTTGTTGCTGAGACTCTGCTGCGCTCTCTGTTCTTCTTTCTGTAGCAGCCGGAGTTCCCGCAGCTCTTGTCGCCTACAGGAAAAAAAAGAAGCAATGAATCAAAGGCTATCCCGCCAGGAAACCCGGCCATGTTACAATCACTGCCAAATATTGTACAATTTCCTCCTCTTTGTGCGCTCCGGCAGTCTGCTACAGGGGGATTGAGCAATGTTCTGAGACAGAGAAGCCGGAAACTGCTAGTTAGACCGCAAGATTACAGCATTTACTGCGGGATGCAATGTAGGGTGTCAGAGGCCCCCCAATGCGTCACTTATGGCGCTGCATCAACATATAGAGAAGCAATGTACAACACAAGCAGCTCACCGAGCCACACTGTGGGACTGGAAACATTATAAAAGCTGTTATACTGGAATGTATATGGACTTTTCTATTCTCACTACTAAAATACCATGTATGCATATTAAATGTCATCAGATGGGGTCCAATATCCAGACACTGCATTGATCAGTCCTTCTGGCTCCCATTGTGGGGCCCATGTTATCCAGCTCATATAAAAGAAACTATCTGCTATCTGCTGGACTATCTGCTGGAGGCTCCAAGAGACACCCAAGATAGCTGATCCGTATGGGGTCCAAAGGTCCCCAAATGACCGCAACAATCATGAAAAGAGGTCATCAATATGAAAGCTACCCAAAGGGGTCATGAAAACCTCTATAGAAGGCGTTTTCCCACCAAACAAGTTAGGCCCCATCCACGGGATAGGGCCTAACTTGCTGATCGGTGGGGGTCTCAGTGGTGAGACCCCTACAAATCACAAGAACGGGCGGTTCAACCGGGTCTGAAAGGTTCGACGGAGGTACCTCGGATCCCCCCATTCATGTGATCTGTGGGGGTCTCACTTGTTTGATAGAAAATCCCTTTAAGTAGAAATGTACACAAATCTGGTGCAGTCGGCCCAGTAAGTATAAAGTACTAGGGATGACCAGTCATTGCTAAAAGTATAAAAACTAAAATGTAAAAGTAACTTGATAATTGCCGTGTGTCACCTCTCGTACATACCTGAGGAACCTCATCTCTTCGCTCTTGTGATCATTATCAGTCACTATCTTAGAGGTTGTGACACTAACTTCCACACCGTCTACCATGAACTTGCGGGTTTTCTTCAGGGTCTTCTTCTGCCTTCTGCTATCCTAGTGAACAATGTGGAAAGCGAGATCAATGGATAAATCTATGAGGACATTACATGCCAGCAGATCAGGAGCCGGGATGAAAGCCGCGGCTATACGTGTAACCTTTACCTGGATGGAGATAGAGCCGGACTCCTTGCTCTTGGACATGAAGCTGGATATAGACAAGTTCAGGTCCATGCTTCCACTATCGGCAGTAGATCCCGTTCCTGAATCTGAATCGACCTCCTTTGGAATCTCAGCTTCTCTTGATGGAGAAGTCTCGGTCTTGGCTTTGTCCTTCTCTTCACTTTCTGCAGAGATAACACTGATACTGGGCACATTGCCTTGAGGATCCTTCTCCGAGGTGGTAACAACATCACTTGGATTTACAATGTTCTCCTGAGCCTGACTTTGAGCTGGTTCTTTATCAGACTCTGTTGGTGTCTCCTTTTCAGAGTCCAGAGGAGCTTCGTTCTCAGGTTTCTTATCTTCTACCTCCTCTGGTGATGGAGTCACAACTTCTTCTTCTTTAGTGATATGATTTACTTGATCAGCAGTCTCTGGTAATGGCTGGTCTTGTTTGTCCGATGCATCGCTATGATCCACATCCTTCTTTTCCTGGTCACCATCATCTACAAGAGGACTTTCAGAAGATTCTAGTTTCACACTAGGTTCCTCCTCAGTCTCCTTCACCTGTTCTGATATTTTGGGACCCTCAGGAATCTCCTCACTTATAACATTTGTGTCATCTATAGAATCAGATCCTTCAGCAGCTGCTTCTTCACTTATACCGTTCTCTTTTACTTCTGTTGCCTCTGACGTTTCTTTCGGCACTTCTGGAGCCTCTATCTGGGGCAGCTCCTCCTTGGCCTCAGGAGTAGCGTCTTCTCCTGGCTCACATACACTATCAGATTTCTTACTTTCCTCTTCATTTTGTGTTTCTTTCTTATCAGGTGTCTCGAGAACATCTTCCTTTATCTCAGATGGACCTTCAACATCTTTCTCCTCTGGCGTTTCTTCTGCCTTGGTTTCGGGGAGCGCGGGCACTTGTGCTGGTTGTTCAGCTTCAGCAGATGGTTCCACCACAGGTACAACAACCACATCTTTATTTTCTGGTATCACTGTCTTGTCAACACTTGGAACCTCAATGTCTTTTTTGGCGACAGCAGGACTGGCAGGTTTCTGAACTTCCGGAGTTTCCTCAACTTTCTCCTTCTTTGCTTCTTGTTCAGAGACTTTACTTTCCGCTGCAGGCGGAGGCACCGCGGTTTCAGAGACGGTTTCAAGGGTTGATGTTGATGCATTCTGGGAAAGTTTGTCATCTTCCAAGCTTGCGATACTAAGGTCTGAAGAAGCCCTTTTGCTGTCAGGAACAGGCTAATGGAAGAGTAAAAACAGAGATATTATATGTTTGTTATGTACATCCCACCCATTAAGGCAAATACGGTTCAGAGACGTTCATATCCCCCTATATAAAGATGATGCAAACATGAATTATAACCCTGGTTATAGAAAGGTATAACACAGCTCTCCAGGACTACTACCTAGTGTGCAGCTGTGCATGGTCAAAATTGCCGACAGATCCCTGCTTTATAATAGGTTTTTGTATCACGTGTATTTCTATAAATGACATGAATGCTTTCTATATTATTCTAATATATGCAAACTATATTAACTGAATGATTTAACGATTGGGCTATGAACTGTCATAAGATGGCTCTATGTATAACTATAAAAAACCCATCATTGTGGAGCTGAATGACTGTACTGCCTGGATAAATGAGCCGCTTTATTCCTTCAAACTTGGAGTTCTGCCTGGATCTCGTTATTTATGACTGTCCATTTGTGTCGGTGTCTGGACATGCTCGGATCTTTCATTTGCTGGTTTATCATTAAAAATGGATCTGTGTTGCAGTACCAGGCACGACCACACCTGTATGCATGGCAGTGCACCAGGATGAACAGTAGGTGGCTGCGCTCTACTATTGTTAATGAGAGGATGGGTAATCCTGAGTAGTCTTATATCCCTACATTTTGGCTTTACCCACTGGCATGGGCCTCAGTAAAGTAAAGTCTCCTTTATAGCTTGGCATCTCCTGTACAGAGACAATAATGATAATCAAAAAGGGATCTGGGGTCACTTAGCGACAGTTTTGGTGAGGGCTCCTGCCTTTTACACCACCTTGGACCCATTGTGAAATAACAAAAATTGAGGAACCAAGACAACCCCTTTAACCCCAACCTACCAGATAGGACAATAAGAATGTATTTGGTAGAATTATTTCTGCCTCTAACTGGTGTAATATTTTAAATGTTTGGTGAAGTCAGTAGATGTGCAGTAAGTTCTGAGTTATTAATCTGATGCAATCCTCAGTATTTGCTTATAGATCATCTTGTGTGCTCACAGATTACACGCACAGTTTCATTCAGAACTTTTACACGTTACAATAATAACGATCACTGGTTACTGTATCGCAGTGCAGACCCAACCAGCCGCTGCCAAGAACAAGGATTACAAAACTTCTTGAAAAAGCGCAATCTCACACAATACGCTTGAACTGCGCTTTGAAACTCATTTCTTCCCTGAACGCATGTGTGATCTTAGATAGATACTTTAGATCTATGCATCTGATATCCATGTATGCATCTGATATCCATGTATGGATGTCATATCCATGTATGGATGTCATATCCATCTATGGATGTCATATCCATCTATGGATGTCATATCCATCTATGGATGTCATATCCATCTATGGATGTCATATCCATCTATGGATGTCATATCCATCTATGGATGTCATATCCATCTATGGATGTCATATCCATCTTTGGATGTCATATCCATCTATGGATCTCATATCCATCTATGGATCTCATATCCATCTATGGATCTCATATCCATCTATGGATCTCATATCCATCTATGGATCTCATATCCATGTATCCATGTGTTTAGAATGTGTGAATGTGGCCACAAAAATCACAAAAATGACACTAACCAAAGAGCTCTCAGCCTCATCTTCTTCGTCGTCCTCTTTACTTTCTTCCACTTCCTCCAGGACTTCGGCCTTGGCCTCGGCGATCAGCTCACGCAATTGTTTGTTGCTGTTCACCACGGATACGAATGGATGCTGTAAAGAAGCAGAGTTCACCCATCATATCCTATTCATAGGAGAGACTAGGTAAGAAAAAGCGCAGCTGGTGTCCGTATTACCTGCAGCAGCTGTATGGCGGTCCACCGGGCATCAAGGTTCTTCTCCAAACACTTTCTCAAAAAGTCATTGAAATCTCTCGACCTGGAGGAAACACATTTGTTGTGTTAGTCATGTGATAATTGAGTTCTCTTTTCTATATCGCTTATGTTACTCCAGGTATTGTCTTAGTTTTGGATAGTTGTTTAATGCCCTGTCATTTCCACAAGCCTTGAAGGGGTTTATTGGTTCACAAGTAAATTTTGACCAGCACCAAACAGCGGAGATGAGCTGCAGTACCCATGGCCGGTCCTCTATTCAGTGGACTGAGTGTTCTGATTCTGGATCCTTACACTGCTGCATGGAAAAACTAAGGTGCAGGGTCAGGGTGTCAGACCCTACTGATGTTATAGATAAGATCTAAATTTTGCTTACCTGAAAATTTCTTTTCCTCGAAGTCCAAAGGCAGCACTGATGGGTAAGAGTCTGGAGTCCTAATTATGACAGAAGAACACAATAACAATGTTAATTAACAATAAATCAATTAACCGACTGCCCTATAAGTATCCTAGGAGTCAAGGAAGAGGCGTGTTTTATGCAGCAAAAAAATTATTTTATTGGGAGGGAATATAATAGTGCTGCCTTTGGACTTCGAGGAAAAGAAATTTTCAGGTAAGCAAAATTTAGATCTTCCTCTCGTCCTACAGGCAGCACTGATGGGATTTAGGTAGCAAATCAAAGGGGGGGACAAATTTTCTAAGCCACTGTAGATAGCACCGATACGCCAAAGGCTGAGCCAGCTGAGGAGACATCCAGCCTGTAATGTTTAGCAAAAGTATTAGAAGAAGTCCAAGAAGCTGCGTGACAGATCTGATCTATAGAGAGCATTGCATACTCTGCCCAGGAAGTAGCAGTAGATCTTGTAGAATGAGCCCTAATCTGTAAAGGTGAAGGTTGTCCCAAGGCTCTGTAAGCCATAGAAATACTCTGCTTTATCCATCGAGAGAGAGAGGCTGCAGAGGCCTTCATCCCTTTTCTTGGACCTTGAAATTGGAGAAACAGAGATTCAGATTTTCTAAAAGATTTTGTCTTCTCTAGATAAGTCAAGACGGATCTTCTAACATCCAGAAGATGCAGAACTTGCTGATGAGCATTAGCAGGAGTTGGACACAAAGCTGGAAGATAATATTCCTGATTTAAATTAGAAACTGAGGCCACTTTAGGAAGAAACGATGGAACGGTTCTTAGTATGATGCAGTCTGGTCTTATCTGTAAGTATGGCTCTTTGCAGGATAAGGCTTGCAGCTCTGAAATTCTTCTAGCAGTGGAAACGGCAACTAAAAAGAAGGTCTTCCACGATAAACATTTGAGAGAAGCTTCCTGTATAGGCTCAAAGGGAGGTTCTGTGAGATGATGTAGGACCAAGGCAAGATCCCACTGTGGACATGGTGGCCTAATAGGAGGTTTGATGTTCCTTAAAGCCTTGAAGAATCTCCGTACTAAATGATTAGATGAGAATCTATTGTTATTTAAAGCATTGATTGCAGCAAACTGAAGCTTCAAGGTAGCAGGTTTTAAACCTTTATCAAGGCCATCCTGTAGAAAAGTAAGAATATCTGAGACTGAAGGTTCAGATACAGAATTATCTGAACACCAGGATGTGAAGACTTTCCAAACTCTACCATAGGACTTAATGGTCGCTGGTCTTCTAGCTGACAACAATGTCTTTATAACTCTGGATGAAAGACCTAGACCTGTTAGGGTCTTCTTCTCAATCTCCAGGCCGTAAGCTGTAGCTTCTGTGGTGATGGATGGAAAAACCCCATCTGTTCCAAGAGATGTGGAACTGCAGGAAGTTTCCAATATTCGCCCTTGGACAACCTCATTACAAGAGGAAACCATACTCTGCGTGGCCAAAATGGTAGGATCAGAATTGCATTCGGTTTCTCTTCTTTGATTTTGTAAAGTATCCTCTGAATGAGCGGTATCGGAGGAAATATGTAAATGAACAGGTTGGTCCAGGGAAGAGACAGGGCATCCACTGCATAGGGTTGGTCTGACCTGTAAAGAGAGCAAAACATTGGCAACTTCGAGTTCTGTTTGGTCGCCATCATGTCCATTTGTAGACAACCGAACCGGCTGACAATCTGTTGGAAGATAACACTGTTCAGGGACCATTCCCCTGGTCTTAGTTGAGAGCGGCTTAAAATGTCTGCCTGAGTGTTCAGAGACCCTCGAATGTGGACTGCTGACAGACTCTGAAGGTTTTCCTCGGCCCAGGAGATAATCTTTTGACACAGTTTGATGAGGGGTGTGCTCCTGGTACCCCCTTGCTAGTTTATGTAATAAACACATGACAGATTGTCGGTCTGTACCTTCACATGCTGTTTTTTCAGCTGGGTCTGAAAGAATTTCAGGGCTAAATAAATGGCTTTCAATTCTCTTTGATTTGAGGACAGAGTCCTGTCTGTGTAATTCCATTTGTCCTGAACCCAGAGATTGCCGAGGTGGGCCCCCCAACCTGAGGATGAGGCATCGGTTGTCAAGATCTGGGGTTGAACAAAACGTAAAGATCTGCCGGACGCCAAATTCTTCCTCAACCACCAACCGAGGCTGACTCTGGTCTGAGGAGTTAGTACAATCGGTTTGTCGAATCCTGCTGGAGATTTGTTCCAAACAGCCAGAATGTTGAGTTGTAGCTGTCTGAAATGTGCCTTTGCCCAAGGAACTGCTTCTATTATTGAAGTCATCAGACCCAGGACCCTCATGGCTGTTCTGACCGTTGTGCATCTTGTCTTGATAAGGTAGTGCACGGACTGCTTGATTTTCAAGATTCTCTCCTGAGGAAGATGAATAGTCATACTGCACGAGTCGAGAATATACCCCAGGAACTGAATTCTGGTTGTTGGAATAAGAAGGGATTTTTCCCAATTGATTAGGAAACCCAGTTGTTGTAGAAGATCGATTGTCATCTGAAGATGAAGTTTCAAGAGAGATTGATTCTCTGCTATGATCAGCCAGTCGTCCAAATAGGGCACGATCTGTATCCCCCGAAGTCTCAGTGCAGCCGCCAGAACTATGGTGGTCTTGGTGAAGACGCGAGGGGCTGATGTAATGCCGAATGGCAGACAGGTGAACTGGTAGTGAAGAGTTCTTGAATTGGTCACAATTGCTATTCTCAGATATTTTCTGTGACCTCTCCTGATGGGAATGTGGAGATAGGCATTGGCCAGGTCTATTTTGGCCATGTAGTCCATCTTGAATGCAATTTTGGTCAAGAATTTGTTTAGATAGCGGAAGTCTATAATTAATCTCCACCTGTTGTTTGGCTTTGGTACAGCAAATATGGCGGAGTACACTCCTTTTCCTCTTTCTGACAAAGGGACTTCTTCTAGAGCTCTTTTTTGGATAAATTCGTGCAACAAGGGAAGGATCTGAGATTTCTCGATTTTTGTACTCAAAAATCTTTCTGGAGGAATCTTGTCGAATTGCAAAGCGTATCCGTTTTTTACTGTGGACAGTACCCAAGCATCGGATGTGATGTCTGTCCATAAGTGAGCGAAGTCTGCCACCCTTGCACCTACTGGAGACAGACCTGGCATGGCGTCAGAAGTCAGGCTTCTCGTTTTTTTTACTGTGGAAGACAGTTCTGTCTTTAGACTTCTGAACTCCTCTACGTCGGTAACGGAATGCACGAAAAGGTCTTTCCGGTCTTGCTTTTCTAGTGGAAAGCTCGGGTTTTTGGAGGTACTGGCTACTTGTGGAAAAGAGTTCCCCTTATCTTCACTAAGATTCTTCAACACCTCCTTCAGGTCTTTCCCAAACAAGGAAGATGGGTGGAAGGGAAGTGAACAGAAGTGATGTTTGGAGGCTACATCCCCTGTCCAGGGCTTTATACACAGGGCACGACGTGCAGAGTTAGCCGTTAGCATGTTCTTAGATGCAAGTTTTAAAGAGTCAAGAGAAAAATCACACAGAAAATCGCCTGCAAGTTTAACAGAAGACAAATTCTCATAAATTTCTTCTCTAGGGACTCCATCCAAAATGTCCCGACCAATCTGGCTTAGCCATAATCTTAAGGCTCGTGCAACAGGCACAGTAGCAAGAGATGCCTTAGCCATGGCTGCTGAGAGTTGATAGCTTCTGCGGAGCATAGCGTCAGCTTTCCTGTCAAGAGGGTCTTTAAGTAAAGAAGATTCATCTGCAGGAAAAATAGATTTTTTAGATAGTTTAGCCACTGGGATATCAATCTTGGGAGGCAATTCCCATTCTTCAGATTCTTTAGGGTTGATTTTGTATACTGCTCGAAAACGAGACCCCAAATCAAATCTTGTTTCAGGCTTAGACCAACCCTGTTCAAAGAGGACTTTAAGATCAGGATGACTAGGCAATACTTTGGCTTTTTTTTTTTTTCTGGGAAAATAAAAAAGTGCATCTTGGTTAACAGAGTCATTGTGAGACTCATCTGTCTCCATTACACTTTTAACCGCCTTGATCAATTTAGAGGTTTTATCTTTGTGAAACAGAAAAAAATCCTCAGATACATCTGGCCCAGAACCTTCCGATTCAGGGCTATCCCCAGAAATTATCTGGGCTTCTGAGCAGCTACTAGAAGGCAAAGATATAGAAGATGATTGCCTATGATGTTTTCTACGTTTATGATGTCTTTTAGACTTCTTTTTCTTTGAACTCATCTCATCAAATACAGCAGACATTTTTTCCTTCATCCACTGAAAAAATACGTCTCCTCCTGAAGTCTGAGCAGGAGCTGCACAAGGGGCACAAACATCATCAGGGCAATCATCCGGTATAGGCTGCTCACAGCTAATACAGTCTCTATGATGAGACTTTCTCTTCCTTTTACCAAGGCTGGACATCTGTAACACAAACAACAAGTGTTAGGACATGCCAAATGAAGGAACAAGGGCACTCATGAAAGGAACAAACCTTAAGCTCAGACTGACTCTGCTGCCTGGCAGGTGCAGAGAGCATACCTCAACAGTACAGCCTTAAAACATTCCCAACAGGAAATGCAATGCACCTGGTCAGAGGCGACACCCGGGCTAACAACCAAGTCCTTCTAACATAAGAAAAGGATGCAGGGGACGCGCTGAGCCCTAAGGTTAGCAAGAGCTTTGTTCACAACAATATAGAAACCACCTTACGGTACATTGTAGATGGTGGCTTCAGGAAGGGGGAGATGCGGCAAAACAGCAGCTATACCCCAAAGTATTGAGTGCAACACAAATCTGACCTCCACTTCTCTGCTTATTCAAAAGCCGTACCTGAGAATACAGCGGTTCCCGCTTCCAATGGGAGACGCAGTAGGAGGGGAGTTTATCCAGAAACTCTGAAAATACTGGACTTCCGCCACCACGGGGGGAAGGACAGCCTCAGAATGTAGTTTCACCAAGATTGCCACTGGTAAGACATTTGCTTCTACCCTGCTGGACGTGCACCACAGCCCAGGCCTCAGGGGAGCAAGAGGATACTGGCAGTAAACCTAATTAGGACAGAAGAAAAAAACACGCCTCTTCCTTGACTCCTAGGATACTTATAGGGCAGTCGGTTAATTGATTTATTGTTAATTAACATTGTTATTGTGTTCTTCTGTCATAATTAGGACTCCAGACTCTTACCCATCAGTGCTGCCTGTAGGACGAGAGGAATACCTCAGTATAAAATCTGGGCCGGTAAATCTAGATTCATTTTCTTGCCATTTCAAATCAATGATAGTAATTCTTCTCCTGGGCTTGACTATCTAACATATTCAAATATATCCAAACCTATAGTTAATCTTTCCTTATCCATCTCTTGCAATTCCTAATCCCCTTCCCCCTTCTTCCTCTGCACGCACCCCTCTGGCCTTACAGGCCAAACAAAACCATAGATGTTTAATTTTGGAGGACAATAAGGGCTTCTCTAGTCCCAGCAATTCCTTCCGCTAATAATGGATTTTCTCAACACTTGGGAATGCGTGAGATTGCAATTTACATAAATAAATGGCTTTAAGGAAGTTGGGAACACAGAATACAAATCCCTTCCGTAATCTAACATGCAATAGCCAGAATTTGCTACACTGGTCCCTAGTATACAAAATGCTTTGTTATAGCGTAGGTCCATAGCAGTTACCGGGCTGAGAACAGTATTCGGGCTCTTTCACAGATTCCCTGCACCGCCACAGAACAGCAGTATTAAACAATAATCATGTTCTCAGTTTGGCACTGCTATTACACAGGGAAAAGGGACTCCTTGCATCATATATCACTATCCTCGGCCTCAGTACTGTGGTTGGTCTGAAATTCACTGACTGTTCACAGCAGTGGGAAGGTAATGCATACTGCAGCGGGTAAACCTGTACATAGGGGAAAATGATGGCCCTGTTTATACCTAGGTCTACTGTTATTAGTCATAAAAATATGGAGTTTTTCTTAAAAGAGTTTTACCACTAAAAGACAATTATCCCCAATCCATAAGACAGAGGATAAGTGTCTGATTTGTAGGGGACCGACTACTGAGACTCCCAAATATTGTGAGAACGGCAGCCCACAAATGCTTCAAGTAAGTGCCACCTCATAGAAGAGTATTGGTGGACCTGTGCACAACCAATCCTATCTCACGGGAAATCTTTATAGGGGTTGGATTACATTTAACTGTGGCAAGAGGAATGATCACAGCAGTGACCTACCTAACCCAATAGCCACACATTAAAAAGCACTTAATTTTTTTTTAGGACCCTGGGATGGACCCATTTTAAAAGGTGCTCTACCATCAAAATCCATCATGATAATCCAGGGATATTCCTCATAGATCCAGGCTCCGTGATTGTGGAAATCTTCTTATATTTGTTATCCACGGCCTCCTTCCATCTAACATCAACTTTTAAAAGTTTAAACTTTTAAAAGCTTACGAGCCCGAGGGGGAACCCTGGGTCCTTTGTGATCTGCATCTACAAGCTGATACAATGTTTACACTGCGAGACAGTGTAACAGACTGTAAAGCCAAAACACAGAGGGTTGCCCTTCAGGCTTATAAGCATAACTTTAAAAGTTGATGTTAGAAGGAAGGAGGGCATGGATAACATATAAGAAGATTACCACAGTCCCTGTGCCTGGGACTGCCCGATTTACCATGATGGATTTTAAAAGTAGATTTCCTTTAATTCACAGTAATCATTAATTTAATATTATTTTTGTTTTAGTAAGAAGGAAGCAAAAATTCTAAAGAATTCCAAGGCATCCCCTGCACTTCTCTTAGCATGTTAGACGGTCTACCACAAGGTCCGCAGACTTCTATAATACTTGATCTATGCTCTTCCACCATGAGATTACGCACTTACCATCTTGACGGATGCGATAATGTCGGAGGCTCCGATTTAGCGATCTTTAACAAGACTCGCATAGGATTTAATTCATGGTGTGGGGGCTCAATCTGAGCCATCTCGATTAAAGTAACACCCAGAGACCAAATGTCTGCTTTAAAATCATACGGCTTGTCCTTGGAGGTCTCACACATCACCACTTCGGGGGCCATCCTATTATACAGTGAGAGAGAGGAAGAGATGTGGTTATAACCTACTAGCAGGACATAACAAACATGTAAAACTTGGTCCTGTCAAAGCGTGGAGTGAATGGAGAAGTCGCCATATATTTCTATGGTAGATAATATACAAGGCTACTAGGGAAAATGGGAAGAGCAGAAAGGTTGGTCATAGCTCATGTCAGTGCAGCCATACATTTCCTACCCTGACATTGTGGCTGTATGACTACTAGCTCAGTGCTTGCTCTCTAGTGTAAAGAGGTTGTCCTTCTCTACTGTGTCGCAAACTTCTTTAAGGTGTATAGGATTACAACTATCAAATCCCTCCTCACCCAGTTATACCCTATTTGCTCCCCTGCATATTGCTACATGCATAGTGAAAAAGGATAATAAATAATATTATTATTATTATGGCTATCCCGACCAGTGTGCATTGTATTTATATGAGATGTATCTTCCCTTTTCTCTTCCCTGCCTCTTGCTTGGAAGAGCTGGCAGTGAGAAAGTGATCACAAGCAGGAGGCAGACTGAAGCTGTATCACTCAGGATAACACTGAATCTCTATTTCCCTGACCCAACAAGTGAAGGGTGATGAGCTTAAGAATCAAAAATCTCCTTGGTATATAACACATACCAGTATGGTGTGCCAATGAACGAGTCTCTTCTCTGTAATGTTCTGGTGTTCTTAGCGGACACTCCAAAGTCAGCTGTAAAGGAAATATTAGCTTTTTTATCAGATGTTCTTCAGAAAATCAACAGTTTCTACATTTTTAAGGGATAACTATAATATAAACCAAGGCCACAAGACCTCCTTGACAGCAAATTCAGATCTCATTGTGGCTCGCAGGCCTATAACCAAGCTATAGGCGATGAAAACGTGTCCACAGATGAGCCCCAATTAGCTCAACTAGCAGAAGAAGAAATTTACAGGTGTATGTACCGTACCCTGGGGGCTCACTATAAGTAGGATACAATAAGCACTCACCCAGCTTCACGTCCCCGTCGAGGGTCAGCAGAATGTTTCCAGCTTTAAGATCTCGGTGGATAATTTTGTTGTCATGTAGGTAAACCAGGGCCTCCAGGGTCTGCTTACACACCACCCGGATCTGAGGTTCTGTTAATGGGCGTTCCAGCTCTGCAGGCAGAAAATCAGGAAAATATAACCCTTACTAATTAGCTAAAGAGGAGGGGGACCACACAGAAGGTCCTCTCCACTCACTGTATCCATGTAATACATGGAGCGGCCATGGATGTCTATGGCCAGACTATTATGTGTCATCTCCCCTGTACTGACATTGTAAATTCCTCTGGTGGGGGTTTCCCTGATAGATTATTGAGGGTCCATTTAGCAAATACCTGGTGACCAGCTTCCAGGTGCAGTGCAATAACTAGTCATAGCTCTAGGATAGGAGAGGCCATCGTTGGTTGGGTTTGAACACTTGGATTCTGGCTGCTTTTGGTTTAAGAATTAACACAGAGAACAGAGGAAGAAGAACTACCCCAGTTCTTTGGGTAGTGGCGGACTAGTGTTACTGCAGCTTAGCTTGCATTACCCTGCCCACAGGGCCGGATTAAAGGAGGGGCTCCTGGGGCTCGAGCCCCAGGGCCCCCACCACTTTCACTTTTTAAGGGGCCCCCACCAGTCTCCGACATTCAGCGACTCAGCTCAGCTGAGTCGCTGAATGTCTCTGTGTGCAATGAGCAGCGGCCTGTGGCCGCCCGCAATGCACATAGGCGTCTGGGATGTCAGCTTTGTCAGTGAGACACAGCTGCCTTTGCTGGGGGGGATCGCCATTTTCTACAGGGGACTGGCGGCTAAAGTCTACAGGGGGCTGGTGGCTGTATACTACAGGGGGCTGGTAGCTGTATTCTACAGGGGTCTGGCAGGCTATATACTACTATATACTACAGGGGTCTGGCAGGCTATATACTATAGGAGTCTGGCAGGCTACAAACTGCCGGGGGTTGGCAGGCTACATACTACAAGAGGCTGGAAGGCTATATACTACAGGGGGCTTGTGGAAGGGCCCCCACCAGTTTGCGCCCAGGGGCACCCACCACCCATAATCCGGCCCTGCCTGCCCAACCCCTACACAGAGAATGAACCTATTCATCTGATTCTATTCTCCGGGTGATTGACTGGTGAGAGTCTCCACTACGTGTGGGATATTGATCTACCCACCTATGGATAGTCAATATCAGTAAACTGGAAAACCCCTTTAACATTTGAGACATTCAATGCTAGGGGCCAAATATATAACATATCACATATTTATAAGCGCCAGACAACCGTGACCGGTCCGCACAGTTTCCTGTTTCACAGAGTGACCACATTGCAGAGGACATCATAGTGATCTATGCGATATCTAAGGAGTCCCTGCTTCCATGCAACACCTGAAACTGCCCCAACTCAAGAAAAGGATAAAGAAAACTGGAAGACACTTACCAAGCATTACTGCGTCTACAGCTCCTCCAGCACAAAATTCTATAAGGATCTACAAGGAACCCAAATAAGTGTCCAGTTACATCAATAATACACACAGAAACAGCAAGTTACACAAAGGATGAAGGATCTGTGCAATGAAGTGGTGGTACCGCGATGGACCTGAACATCTACAGCAGGTCCAACAGAACCCCTTCTCTGGAGTGACAATAGCAGTAATATTACCCACTTACCCAAAGGTTATTCTCATAATAAAATGCATCCAGCAGTTTGACGATATGTGGGTGATCGCAGGAGGCCAGGATGTCAATCTCCACCATATAATCTTCCAGTTCATCCTCAGACTTTGTGTCGATGACCTTTGCTGCCGCCAATATACCAGTCTCCTTATTCTGGGCCTGGAAAATGCAAACATATATGGTTAGCACGAGGCCAATAGAGACTGTGATAGAGACTGAGAATAGAGGTGATGGGAGGTATAAGGACCTCAAGTAGGAGAAGATGAGATATTTGCCGTGTAACCTCGCTGCTCCTTCACCATCACTTACAGATCTTCAACCTAAACATTTCTGCGATGACTTGTCTATAGTGATATTGTTATCTCACTCATTATCCCCCTCTATACTGGCCAGACATTATGAATTGGGTATCCCCATAACACTTGTATAGTAGATATTCTACATATTCGCCTAATAATTCATCACGCAATTCTCCTAAGCAATCACCTAATCCTGGGGGTCTTCAGTAGTTATTAACCATTGCAATAATAAGGTTAAAAGCAGAGTAATAAAAGCCGCAGAATAAGGGGACACACCAACATAGCTCCCAACTGTCCCGCTTTTAGCGGGACTGTCACGTTTTTTAACCCCTGTCCCGCCTCCCCGCTCAATTGATGATTTGTCACGTATTTCCCCGCTGGGTTCCGCTCTGGCTTGGCATGTCCCGCCTCCATGTCCCGCCTCCGTCTGTGTTCCGCCCCCCGACACCTACTTCCTTCTCTGAATGGCTGCAGTGAAGCCAGGAGGCGTGGTAGGCATCTTCCCGCTGCTGTGACAGATCTGGTCTTCGGCAGAGTCACACCTCCCCCTCATCATGATGGCTGCCCCTATCCCGAGTTTGGCCCCGCCCCCCATGTTACGATGTGCCTGCTGTGATGGGGCTCTGTGTGTGAGCACAGCCCAGCACCTCCCCTCAGTCCGAATTTGGCCCCGCCCCCTCCTCTGAGGATATGCCTGCTCTGTGATGGGGCTGTGTGTGAGCACAGCCCAGCACCTCCCCTCAGTCCGAGTTCGGTCCCGCCCCCCTGAAAAAGCATGTGTCTGCATACAGAAGAAGATGTGGGCACAGAGCCAGACAGACTGAGGACTGCGGGCAGCCAGCCAAAGAAGGTAGGCACATTTTAAAAAAGTTTCTCTGAATAATTAGTTTGGTCAACTTAACCCCTTAGCGCTCTGCGCCGTAGCTGTACTGCGCAGCTTCCCGCGAATAGCGCTCAGTGCAGTACAGCTACTGCGCAGAGACGATGCCGGTTCAGCTCTGCACAGGAGCCGAATCGGCATCGCTAGCCACGGGATTTCAGCGGTAATCTACCGCTGACATTCCCGGCTAACACCCACGGTCGGAGTGGGCTCCGATCGCGGGCGTTTAACACGTTAAATGCCGCAGTCAACGCGACCGCGGCAGTTAACCTGCCTTCTGGGGTCTTTACCCCACGATCGCCCCCCCCCCGCGCCCCAGAGAAGTTTGAAGGCACTGCCTTTAAGATGGCGTCTGTGACGTCATCTTAAAGGCAAAGTGTCAGCCTATGCATCTGCATAGGCTGGCACTGATAATACCCTGCAATACATTAGTATTGCAGAGTATTATCAAGAACAAGCAATCAGATGATTGCTTGTTCATATCCCATGGTGGATCAAGTAAAAAAATGTAAAAAAAATGTTTTTCAATAAAAAATAACTTTAGAAATCACTAAAAATGCCCATAAGCCCCAAAACATATAAAGAGACATATAACGCTCAAAAAAGTCTAAATCATAACACAAACCCCACATATATAGTATCACCGCATCCGTAACAATCCATAGAATAAAACTAAATAACTATTGAACCCATATGATGAATGCCGTAAAAAAAAACGTTAAAAACCCGCCAAAAATTAGGATTTTTACCTATTATATCCTACTAAAAATGCAACAAAAAGTGATCAACAAAACATATGTACTCCAGAATTATACTGTTGCAAATTACAACATGTCCCGCAAAAAACAAGACATCAACCAGCTCTGTAGCCAAAAACGTAACAATGTTATGCCACTTGGAAGACGGCGATACAAAAATGATAGATTTTTCCCCACATTAGGGTTTTATTTGGCAAATTTAGTAAAACATAAGAAAAAATATTCATGTCTGGTATCCCCGTAATCATATCGACCCATAGAATAAAGATAACAGGATTATTAGGCTATACGGTGAACACCAAAAAAAAAAAAAAGTAAAAAATCCAGTACAGAATTGATGCTTTTCTACTCATGACCTCAAAAAAAGTTCCTAAATTTTCAACAATAGGTGATACCAACCCCAAAATGGTAACACTGGAAAAAGCATCTCATCGCGCAAAAAAATGCCGTCACATGACCCAAATAACGGAAAAGCGAAAATGTTATAGCCTTCAAAAGGGGGCAACCATAAAACTAAAATCCTGGCAGCTGCAGGGCGCTCCTTCCCTTCTGCACCTCGCTGTGCCCCCATAACACAAGTAATGTCCACATGTGGAGGGTCGCTGCTCTCAGGAGAAATTGTAGAGCAAATTGTATGGTGGGTTTTCTCTTTTTATCTTTTGGAAATGTGTAAATTTTAGGGCTAAATGATCGTATAACCGACAAAATTTGACCATTCTAAATTTCACCGCCATTTTGATTCAATTACTATGAAGATCTCAAGGGGTTAACAATCTTTGTAAATGCTGTTTCTGATAGTTTGTGGGGTGCAGATTTGAAAATGGGTTTTTGATGCTAAATATGTAAAATTAAATTTCAAACAGTATTTATCCCCAAAATAGTCAATTCTGAAAATATGGAAAATCGCTATTCGATTTGTAGGCCGCGTGACATCAAAATAAATTATCCAAACATTTCAAAAATGATGAAAATGTAAAGTAGACAAATGGGAAATGTTATTCTGCAAGTTATTTAGGTGGTAAATCTATCTGCCTGAAAACGCTGTGATTTAAAATTTCGAAAATGGCAAATTTTTCTAAAAATTCATCATTTTTTTCTTCTTTTTGTAAATAAACGCAAAACTTATCAGCCAAAATTTACCACTAAAATGAAGTACAACATGTGGGGAAAAAAACTGTCTCAGAATCGCTTTGATAAGTAACAGTGTTCAAAAGTTAGAACCATATAAAGAGACGCAGGTCAGAATCAAAAAAATGGGACTGAGCCTTAAGATGTAAAGTGGCTGCGTCCTTAAGGGGTGATGCATTCAAAGATGCATTCAGTCGCGCGCACTGGTGCATGGGAGAGGAGAAGTGGCTCGCTCCTGCCCCTCTCCATAGAGATACAACCGTAAACATACGGTCAGTGATTCCAAAATTATGTTATTTACCAACGTAATATATAAATATGAAGGAAAAGATTATTAGTGAATTTCTGTAATTGATAAGGGGTGTGGCAAGGGGCGTGGCAAGTGGGTGTGGCTTACATGGGAAAAATCGCCGCGGCGCGCGAAGCGCGCCGCCCTCTTGTCCCTCTTTCCCTCCCTTAAAAGTTGGGAGGTATGCACCAATTATAGTAAAGTCATAAAACAGGTCGATATTCTATGTGGGTGGAAGTCTCAGTATGAGGATAAGATCTGCAGAAATCTTTTCTCCTGTGCTCTCACTCTGCAATGCAGCGATAAAAAGTAAAACTGCTGCAATGCACCGACTTTTAGTCTAGTCTAATCTTATACACAGAAATTTATCCTGTATAATCTCTATAGTAAATCACATAACAACCCACCTATTACTAGACCTGAAAACAAACTACTCCTCATAAAGGAGAGCAGCGGGGAGACAGGACGAGAACCTTTTCATGGGATATCAGAGTGAAGCACATGTGACCAGGACTCTGTTGGTTATGCATGTGCTCATATAGTCTTCCTGTCAGTCATCTCCCCCCACAAAAGCCAGAGGTTGTGACCCTACTGAATACTAGCTGAGAGCAAAACAAAGCTGAGTTATTCTCACCACTACAGAGTGAGAGGTTTATATCGTTATAAATCTTTATAATCTTTACTATTAGTGCAATGTACTTGTGTCTTTACATGTGGTCTCCCCATGGCTGTGCCGGGATTGATAGCTTCCCCCCTTGTGACCATGTAACAGAGACTTTCTAGGAGCGGCAACTAACTGAGGATATGTTTGTATCCGTGTAAAGGCCCGTCTTTATTTTGGCAAAATGAAAGGTACTGTAATGGGCACCGGACTGACCCCATAATAGTAATTAAAGTAATTAAAAATAATCATTAGCAAATTGCTCAGATTTTAGTATTCTTTCCACGGAGGCAAATTGAGCCCTGGGCTCTATGAATATTACGGCCCCTACAATCACTTCCTACATGTGGTACTAGACTCAAGCTTCCTGGGGAATGGAGGATGTGCCCCTTCTGCTGCTTACAATCTGTGGTTACAGGACCTTTAGAGAACTTGTAAAGGTCCTCAATGGCTTTTGTCTACATGTGTATTGTGAGCAGGAACAGATTACAAGGATATCACAGGTGAAGCTCTTAGTGTAATATTTGGTGGGTGGATATGGGCCCCCTAGCAGACTTGGGTCCCGGCCTACTGCCCAAACAGCCTATATAGTTATCCACTACAGTCTTTCCATTCTTTGGCTCCTATGATGGAACAGAACAGTAATGACCAAACCAGGTCCTGGGGTCAGTAAAAGCTCACAATATTATTATATGGCAGACTACTCTGTGACCCTGGGTATATGGCCATGAGTTATCCCACAACTATTACACAGCTTCTGTTCGGATTCTCGCAGGATTTTACAGCTACAGTCAGAAGGGAGTTGGGTGACTCATATACAGGATAGCCCATTTCCTCATAGCGAGTCGTACAATACTTGGGACAGACACAACCATATGGAACGTCATCAGGATGAAGTCATGTCGGCTACATTGTGAAGTGATGAAAGACGGGAGGGTCAGAGTGAATGCCCTACAGGTAAATACTGTCTGTACATGGAAACACAATCATAACAGAGAGCACCCGCGCTCCCGATGCCACCCATATTCTCCCAACAACATTCACACACAGCTGAAATAGACCTGTGAAGAAGGTTTCCAATCTATACAAAGCCTGCATCATATGTCTGGTCCTGTGGACCCCCTGTCACTGGCCATGGAGAACCACAAAGTGCAAATCACTGGACCAGTCCAAAATTTGGCAGAAGGTACCAACTCAGATCTGAGATGGGCTCCGTCTAGTTAAAACTACAACTCCCAGCATGCCCCCTAGGCTGTTACAATAATGCTGGGAAATAAAAGTCAGCGATTCCTATGCTGCAAGTCAAGAGGCAAGCAACCTGAGGCTTTAGCAATCATCTACAATACCCCGGTTATTTGTGCACCTACATGACATACAACGTGCACCAAGCTGTTTGGGCAGGTGCCAAGGCTGCTGGCACCACACACACACACAGCAGGACCCTGCAAACACTAATGTTTATTGCTAATCACTTTCTAAAGAGAGAGTAAAAAATGGTGGCCAAGGTGTCAACAAAAACACAAGACTGTTTGGCTTTCACACCATAGCCACGCCATCCATCATCTCCTTTAAGACGCTGGAAGGCCCTTTGTACTGTGACAGCTGCCCATCAATGGACTATAGAGGTCTCCTGTCTGGAAGGACATGTAGTTGCACGGAAAAGTAAGCGAACCCTTTGGAAATTCCAGGATTTCTGCATTGATGGGGGACAGTGGGAGTAGCCCCTTCACAATAAAGTGGTTGCCCACTTTTTGGAAACTTGAGCAGGGGAGGAACACAACCCTAATAGAGTCACATATATTATAGTTATCCTGATAAAGTGTCCAAGTAACTGACCAGAGCTGTGGGTCACATGACTTCTAGCCAGAAAGACTCATGAGGGTCCTGTAAAGAATAAAGATTATTTTTAACCCCTTACTTTACAATTTATTCAGTTTTATTGCTGTTTTAGCGCCTATCACTCAGTGATCGTCAGTGTAATATTCATGAATGTGTGTGGGGACTCTCTAAGCAGACACTACATGATTCCTCTGTGCTATAAGATGCTGTGTGCTGACAATGTGCTTACATGATCAGGATACAGGTTTATCTACACTTCTATTTAGCTTCCTAACATTCTACTAGTATCTGTCACCCAGAAAGAGAGATGAGATATATCAGAGATGACGAGATCCATGAGGTGGATATAAAACACAATGACACACTCTGAACTCTGCTAACTCGCCTATAACACACACAGTCAGCTCTGCTATATGTCTCCCTCCTGGATAAAGACCTTGATAAAGACCTTTTCTATCGGTAGCTTGTACAGCAAGTCTCTGCACTCTGCTGGTTGCCGGCAGGAAGTGCCTGTGTCTGAGCTAATCTTGTAATGCGGGGGGGGGGGGGGGGGGGGGTCAGGAGGCAGAGAGCACTGCAGTGTGCAGATAAGAGAAGCTATTCATGAGAAGAATCCAACCATATCTGTGAAAAGATGTATTTTTTGTTAATAACACTGAAGCAGAGAATGTTATTTTGTTATTCTGAGTATATTTAATAATCTTGTCTCCGTGGGAGGAATACCCCTATAATGAACTCTCTTTAGAATAAGGCATTATAGCTCTGAACCTGAAATATCCAAAGACAAAGAACAAACTGACCAAAGCACCAATCAGGTCACTTCTTTCATTTCTTAAAATCTCTCTAAAAACCAAGACCTGGACTCTCTGCTCAGGGCATCTGCTCCCTGACACTTGCCCTGATCAATCTCCCCCACCCCTTGGTCTTGGTGCACACTATGAGTAAGTCTTTCCTAACAGATGCCATCTCATTATGTAATGCAGCGGTCTATTTATAGGGCAGCGTTCACATGCCAGTTTCCCCTTTATTTTATCAAACAAATATTTTCCATGATATCATCTCACACAAAGACGACGTGTGAGATGCATTCACTACGGTAAATTATAAGGATGTTACAAGTCGCTGTGGTCATAAACGGATCAGGGAGGGCCATGAAGGTTTCCAGCTGCAGGAGGATGTGTCGCTGTGCATTGCATTGTGGGATATGTAGCTTGTTTCACAGGTAATTACTACATAATGTGCTCTCAGCCCAGACACGTATGATGTATTGCTGCAAAGATCTTCCGGGATGGGTTTATCTTATCTGATCCGACTCCTTCCTTCCCGAGCAGTCACATCCATAGCAGTAGAGTGGTGGAGACCCCACAATGCGCCGCACTGAGAGGGGATTACTACAATCTGCAGCCAGGAAATGCCTAGACCGGAAGAGATGAGACCGCTCTTCACTTCTGGAAGTCCCTGTCGGTGGCTATGAATCACACATTCATCATGGTCTCCTCTTTGTCACAGCAGAGGTCCTATCCTCACAAAATCATTTACCGTATTTACTTGAGTATAAGCCGACCGGAGTATAAGCCCAAAAACTGGGAAAAACTATTGACTCAAGTATAAGACGAGGGTGGGAAATGCATTGGTCACAGG
This sequence comes from Engystomops pustulosus, assembly GCF_040894005.1. Taxonomy (NCBI): domain Eukaryota; kingdom Metazoa; phylum Chordata; class Amphibia; order Anura; family Leptodactylidae; genus Engystomops; species Engystomops pustulosus. The sequence continues at coordinate 62,618,574 of NC_092421.1, forward strand.
CTTCCAGTATTTAGCAAGCGCCCTGTAGTATGTAGCCAGCCTGCCCCCCTGTAGCATGTAGCCAGCCTGCCCCCCTGTAGCATGTAGCCAGCCTGCCCCCCTGTAGCATGTAGCCAGCCTGCCCCCCTGTAGCATGTAGCCAGCCTGTCCCCCTGTAGCATGTAGCCAGCCTGCCCCCCTGTAGCATGTAGCCAGCCTGCCCCCCTGTAGCATGTAGCCAGCCTGTCCCCCTGTAGCATGTAGCCAGCCTGCCCCCCTGTAGCATGTAGCTCCTCTCCAGAAGAATCCCCACTGTAGCATATAGCCTGGCTGTAGTACATAGCCAGCCTGCCCCACTGTAGTATATAGCCTGCCCCCCTATAGCATATAGCATCCCCACTAGTCTTATACTCAGGTATATAAAAAAGAAAATAAACGGATTACTCACCTTTCCGATGCCCCGGGCAGCTCCTCTTCTGTCCTCATGTGCCGGCTCCAGGTCCTCGACAGCTTTGTGTGCACAGCCCCGCTCCAGTGAAGACCGAAGAGGAGCTTCCCGGGGCGTCAGATTGTTGAGTACTCTGTTTATTTTTTTTCTTTTTAAGTGCTGGCCATACTGGGGGCTCTCTGGCAGGCTATACACTACAGGGGGCTGGCTATGTGCTGAAAACTTGGCTTATACTTGAGTACATATGGTATATATTTGGGTTACATAAAACTTATTTTATATAGATAATGCCTTAGCACGAGCAAGAGTGATGTCACAAAGTATATCACATGTTGAGGACTTGCCATCTGATGGGTGATGGACGGACACCCAGTCTGTGAACCTATCAATTGTCCTGGCCCGCAGAGCTGGGGGCGGATGGCTCTGTGCTCAGTGTAGTAACCTGGCACATGTACTACTACTACTAATTCTTTATTAATGTAGCACACACAGGTTACGCAGCGCTGCACAGAGCTTACTATCACTATCAATTCTACCGGCATGCGTGCATTCTTGGGTCACTAACAACGTCTTTGGTTCGTGGTTTGTGGCCCATGGGTCATGTGCGTTTGAGGTCCACTCACCACCAATAAAAGAATAAAACACAGCCAGAAGTAGGACCTGCTTCAAAATTCACAGCTCAGGTCCAATAATCCATCTATGTAATGGAAATGTTACCAACAGTGTGATAAGTGCTGGGTAGACCCCCTGGAAATCAGGAACATGTAAACGCTAGCAGCAGGGCCTGGCCTCCCCTCCGCACCTAGCAGCAGGGCCTGGCCTCCCCTCCGCACCTAGCAGCAGGGCCTGGCCTCCCCTCCGCACCTAGCAGCAGGGCCTGGCCTCCCCTCCGCACCTAGCAGCAGGGCCTGGCCTCCCCTCCGCACCTAGCAGCAGGGCCTGGCCTCCCCTCCGCACCTAGCAGCAGGGCCTGGCCTCCCCTCCGCACCTAGCAGCAGGGCCTGGCCTCCCCTCCGCACCTAGCAGCAGGGCCTGGCCTCCCCTCCGCACCTAGCAGCAGGGCCTGGCCTCCCCTCCGCACCTAGCAGCAGGGCCTGGCCTCCCCTCCGCACCTAGCAGCAGGGCCTGGCCTCCCCTCCGCACCTAGCAGCAGGGCCTGGCCTCCCCTCCGCACCTAGCAGCAGGGCCTGGCCTCCCCTCCGCACCTAGCAGCAGGGCCTGGCCTCCCCTCCGCACCTAGCAGCAGGGCCTCCCCTCCCTCCGCACCTAGCAGCAGGGCCTCCCCCCCCCCTCCGCACCTAGCAGCAGGGCCTCCCCTCCGCACCTAGCAGCAGGGCCTCCCCTCCGCACCTAGCAGCAGGGCCTCCCCTCCGCACCTAGCAGCAGGGCCTCCCCCCCTCCGCACCTAGCAGCAAGACTCCCCTTCATACCTAGAATCAGGACTCCCTTGCACCTAGTATTAAACTAAAATAGGTGATCCCTGTATGATCCCTGATGGTCAATGTGCCATTTAACCCTATGGCTTTGTGCTGTGTCTGTCTTTCACAGCTTCAGATTTGCTCCTTTTGATATCTCAACACAACACAGAGCCAACTATTTCCAGCTCCATGCTGATAAGGCCAAACAGTTGGTGCGGTGATTAGGTGCCCTGTGGACAACCCCTTCATTTGTGTCTGCATTTTGTGGGCTTAGAAACAACTAAGATGAATGTAATGGGAGCCGTTTGGGAGCTTTGGGGGAATGTATGTGCTCATGTCTGTGCCCCCTGCAGATCTGGGCCCTGTACAACCACATGGGCTGCAGTTCCCCAAGGCTGGCCATGTACACACATATTATGGTGCTTTAAACAAGTAAAGAGCTGCTGCAGTAAGGAAACATCACACACAACCAGTGCTAGATACCGGGACTGATGCATTGATGACTTACAGCTCTTACCCAATTCCAAAATAAAGAACCAATGCACATTAGACATAAAATTAACTTTAAAATGTATTTTTAATGTCCGTGTGGTCTCAGAGGTGACTTTGTGTCCACGCGGCAGCAGTGCGATTATATTAGTAGCGGATTAGTAGTAAATATAAACTCCTTTACCCCTGATCCGCTCCTCGTACTGTTCATTCAATAAAGCAATTAAGTCTTTGGAAGAGTTATACAATGATGGCCAGCATGTGCCGCTATGGGAGGGATACATAGCACAGCATGATCCATATCACTTATCTATAGCTCAACAACCTCTGTACTAGAATCCACTGTACACGTCCTGTCACATATTACAAGAAGCAGAACAACATAAAGTAAACAGGATCCTCATACTGAGAATAATGTGTCCCCCTCCTTTCACAGGCCCGTCCCCTACCCAATACTTTTCCAGGCCCGGTATGAAAACAGTCGCCTTCCTGTCACTGTGAGTGTGAAAGATTCAATCATCCATGAGTGGGGAAGACCCAAGCAGATCCTACATGGAGGACCACAGGGGGTAGATCCTACATGGGGGACCACAGGGGGTAGATCCTACATGGAGGACCACAGGGGGTAGATCCTACATGGGGGACCACAGGGGGTAGATCCTACATGGGGGACCACAGGGGGTAGATCCTACATGGGGGACCACAGGGGGTAGATCCTACATGGGGGACCACAGGGGGTAGATCCTACATGGGGGACCACAGGGGGTAGATCCTACATGGGGGACCCCCGGCAGACCCTAGTAGGAGGAGGACCCCCGGCAGACCCTAGTAGGAGGAGGACCCCCGGCAGACCCTAGTAGGAGGAGGACCCCCGGCAGACCCTAGTAGGAGGAGGACCCCCGGCAGACCCTAGTAGGAAGACCCCTGGCAGACATTAACCTTGGTTTAAAATAAATAGAGCTAATGAAGATGCAAACATCTCTAAGACCTTTTAGCAAAAAGTTTAAAACATTCATCTCCTGCAGCTTGTAAGTATCTCAATCCATCGTCAGCTGCAGAATGACACCGATTGTAGAAACCCAAACTGCATTTTTCCTATTTTCTTGTATAAATTTCAAACTGTGGCTTAAAGGGGTTGTCTGGAGGTGGAAAAACATGACTGCTTGCTTCTAAACTAACCTGCCCCACACCTGAGTATAGTTATTGGGCAGTGTTGTAGCTTGGCTCGATTCATTTCTAAACAGCTGACCTGCAATACCGGCACAGATCATGGTCATGTGTGGCGCTGTTTTTAGAAGAAAGCAGCCATGTTTTCGAGCCTCTGTACAACCCCTTTAAGTACATACCCAGATCTTATGACATCAGATCTCTCAGCCCTTATATACTCCGTTCTGTAGGGTTATGATAGGTCTCAGTGCTGCCCCCTGTTGAAGAGCCACAGCAGAGGATGGCGGCTCCTACCAGCACTCATTCTAATGTGGCCACCGGAAACATATTACCTTATATACTCGAGTATAAGCCTAGTTTTTCAGCACAAAAAATGTGCTGAAAACCCCAAACTCGGCTTATACTCGAGTCAAAAAAATATATATATCTAAACTCACCTTTCCGGCGACCCCTGTATATCTTCTGAGCGATCTGTCCGGCAGCGGCGGCAGGCTATACACACTGGGGCAGGGTCTGGCAGGCTATACACACTGGGGCAGGGTCTGGCAGGCTATACACACTGGGGCAGGGTCTGGCAGGCTATACACACTGGGGCAGGGTCTGGCAGGCTATACACACTGGGGCAGGGTCTGGCAGGCTATACACACTGGGGCAGGGTCTGGCAGGCTATACACACTGGGGCAGGGTCTGGCAGGCTATACACACTGGGGCAGGGGCTGGCAGGCTATACACACTGGGGCAGGGGCTGGCAGGCTATACACACTGGGGCAGGGGCTGGCAGGCTATACACACTGGGGCAGGGGCTGGCAGGCTATACACACTGGGGCAGGGGCTGGCAGGCTATACACACTGGGGCAGGGGCTGGCAGGCTATACACACTGGGGCAGGGGCTGGCAGGCTATACACACTGGGGCAGGGGCTGGCAGGCTATACACACTGGGGCAGGGGCTGGCAGGCTATACACACTGGGGCAGGGGCTGGCAGGCTATACACACTGGGGCAGGGGCTGGCTGGCTATACACACTGGGGCAGGGGCTGGCTGGCTATACACACTGGGGCAGGGGCTGGCTGGCTATACACACTGGGGCAGGGGCTGGCTGGCTATACACACTGGGGCAGGGGCTGGCTGGCTATACACACTGGGGCAGGGGCTGGCTGGCTATACACACTGGGGCAGGGGCTGGCTGGCTATACACACTGGGGCAGGGGCTGGCTGGCTATACACACTGGGGCAGGGGCTGGCTGGCTATATACACTGGGGGCAGGGGCTGGCTGGCTATATACACTGGGGGCAGGGGCTGGCTGGCTATATACACTGGGGGCAGGGGCTGGCTGGCTGGCTATATACTGGAGAGGCTGTGAACAAAGCATTTCCCACCCTCGGCTTATACTCGAGTCAATAGGTTTTCCCAGTATTTTGTGGTAAAATTAGGGGCCTCGGCTTATACTCGGGTCGGCTTATACTCGAGTATATATACGGTAAGTACTAGTACATCTTTAGTAGAAATGGAATCGCTGTAATTTATTAAAATGTGAAATGTTTTCCTCTGGAGACGTCCTTTAATTAACTCTTGCAACTCCTGTAATTAAAGCAGAACATGTGCCTGTGTGCGCTTGTGTTTTGGGTATCAAAGCAGAACTTGTTGTGGCGGCAAAGAGTTAATGAATTGCACATGTAATACACGGACACGCCAGAGGCGGGATATGACACCACATGTGTTCTTCATCAGGATCCGCTGTGTATGTGGTATAGAACTCACTAAGCATTAATGGCTCTACTACCCCAAACCCTGGGAAATGTGGAGAAAATATCCTTACAAGCCTCATAGGAGTCATCTCTGGTCCTCCAGACGCCTGCACAGATACACGAGTACACCTCAGCTTCCCCTCTATGCACCCTGCTGGGTGCATCCACCTTGACATATGTTATGTATGTAATCGAGGGTGCGCCAAGGACTGTGCCCATTTCAGGGCTTGTCTGCCAGATATAACGGGTACAAGCCCTTATAAATTTGGCCCTTGCTGTAAGTCAGTGGTGGTGAACCTATGGCAAGGTCGTCAGAGGTGGTACTCAGAGCCATCAGATCCCAGAACAGAGTTTGCCGTACAGGACTCAAGGCCTCCTCCTGCAGTCTGGGGCAGCCCAAGATGTGCCACATTCAGAGCTATTTCACAGCGACACGTCCTTGGCTGCCTCTAGCTACAGGCAGAGTAAGAAAATGTGGACCTTGGATAGACGCTACAATGATACACTGAATTTCTCTACTTTTGTGTTTCTCAACTGTATTGGTGTCCTCGGGATGCTGATACCATTGTAAAACGTGACAGAGCAGGGACCAATAAGTTCCTGCTTAAATTGCCAGTATGACACTATGTGATAAATAAGTGGTTATTGGTTGTGGTTTGGGCACATTCTCTTTAAGAGGGGAGGCACCTGTTTTGAACCCGTTTATAGACATGCGTTTACAGATCGGAAAAAACACATTCATTTTTGGCCGTTTATTAAGATAATTGGGAAAACCGGACAAAAGCGGATGTATTTTCAAAAAATACATGCATTTTTTACGATCTGAAAACGCACGACTAAGGCCCCTTTCACACTTGCGTTTTTCACGTGCGTTTTCTGCGCGTGCTTTTGACGCACAGAACTTGCATTGCACTCTGACCCATTGTAATCAATGGGCTTTTTCAGACTTGCATTTTTTTCACGCACACACGCGCGTTTTTTTTAACACGCGTTTAAATCTCGACATGCTCTACTTTTGCAAATCACGCGCCATACAAGTCTATGGAGATGCATCAAAAACGCATTGCACTCCGAGACACTTGCAAGTGCAATGCGTTTTTCACGCATCAATTGCCATAGAAAAGATAGAGCTCAGCCCTGAGTCCTCCAGATAATGCGCGTGAAAAACTGAGACACTGAACAAACTCTGACTGAAAACTGATTGCACTCTGATGAAAAATGCGCGTTTTTCACTGACCAAACCCTGATCGCTCCCTGATCAAACTCTGACGTGATCTGCAACGCAAGTGTGGAAGGTGCCTAAATGGGTTCAAAACGCCACGTGTGCCACCACCCTAGAGAGCTCCTAGGTCACACAGAAAACTATACATATGTCCTTGCAGGGGAAGTCTCCTGCCTCAGAAGCAGGTCTTTCCAAGGAATTAAAGTCTGAATTTTAATATATAGGAAAACTGACCTATTTTTTTTGCACTATTTTGCTGCACTATTTTTGGGGTGCACTTATCTACAAGGGAGGAGGACAACAAGAGGGAAGTGTGGGCAAATAATGGTGCACCCAACCTAATGGACACACCCATGGTGCACTTACAGATTTATCTGCATTCAGGTCACAGATCTTATCCAGCAGGACACTCTCCCTTCAAGGCGTTTATATGTGACCAGGGTGCTGACAGGTTCCCTTTAATCCGCTCTCTGTGTCTGACGATTATGGCTTATCACAGTCAGGCCCTTACTTATCACTTCCAGTAACTGTGTCTGATGTCCAGCCGCCTCCATGTGATGATGCACATGAACGACTCGTATCTGTGATCAGCTCCAGACAATCACATGGCTACATGCAGTGAACTCCAGCCAGAAGATTGAATGACTGAAACTGGAGGCTCCCTGGCAGGCGGAGGTGAAGAGGAAGCAGGGGGTGGGGAGCGCAGGAGCAGATCAATCTTTCCCTGCTGGGGGATTGGGTTTCTTTCTAGGACTTTCCCACACTTTCATTAGCCCCCTACAAGCTGCTGTGCTGTATAATGTGCCAGGGGCTCCGCTCAGGAAGCACTGCCTCCCAAGACAAGAGAGAAAAATCAAGGGAGGACGCTGCAGTCTGGGGGGGAAGTGCCGTTTCCTCTGCGTTGATGCACTTTAGGTTTTTAGGAAAGCCAGTTATATAGCTCAGTCCTGCGTTGTGTGATAAGAGAGAAGCAGTATATAGCTACAGAAGTGACATCATATCTATAAAACACACAGCAAACATAACAGAGACATCTAGATGGTCAGTAACACTAACACTGACATAAAAGCCAACCATATACATTTTACAACCCCCGCAATATAGAATAAACCCTGCAGCATAATGACAGCCAGTTTAACCTTTTCATGATTGGGATCATGAGTAACTTACAAGCTCAACAGGAGTCTGCTAATATATCACAAGTGTCAACTAAACATGTGAGACATTACATAGGAGATGAATGTCTGATCACGCGGTGGGGTTGGTCCGGGCCAGGACCTTAGCCGCCCTATGATGACCAAGTTTAACCAATGCCAATGAGACACAAGGTTTCCGGAACAGCTCACAGGTCAGTCCGACGCTGTGCATCAGTGGGCTGCTGGACCCACTGGACACACAGGTTGGGTTTCAACATACGGGCTGGGGCTCACGTTTTGTGTTTGAATTGCGTTTTGTAACGCAATTCAAGAGCAAGAGGGAGGAGCTTTCTCAAAAGTCGACACAGTTTTGAAACACAGTGCAATCAGAACAGGTGGGGGCTTGTGCTGATTGTATCGGCCTTTCATAGGAGACGCATGTAATAGGCAGCAAGCACCACGTTTTGCATTGTTTAAATGCAAAACATGCGGTGCTGGTAACCAATCACGTGTCCCGCTCCCTGTACCGTTTGCATTGCGTTTCAAAACGCATTTCTAATGGAACGTGCAAATGCAGCCTTGGAGCTAAATGCTTGTGTTCGGAATGGTGAATCCCATTTTTAGATTGTTTCGGAAAAATATATGTGCCCGAGACTGCATTCACACGTTCCGCCGCTGGCTTTGGATTTAGAAATGGAACGCAAATGTTGGGGCTCGTCCCAACTGCATATGTGTTCTTCGGGGAATCGGCCCTTCACCCGCGCTGCAGTATTTATCCACTTGATAAAGGAGTCATTGTAGACTCCGAAACGCGTTGTGTTCCAGAGATACGAAATAAAATACCCCCGTTTTTGGATTCATCTTGTGTATGTCACCTATCTGTGTGCGCCGAACTGAGACAAGTACCCTCCCTGTTCTAACTGAGACACATGCGATCGGTACCCAGAACCACATGTTTTGCATGGAAATAAGTGTGTGAAGACACACGTGGCGTTTTTAGGCCGTTTTTAGTTAGTGCGTCTTCAGATCGTTAAAAAACGCATCAGTTTTATGAAAACGCATCCGTTTGTCCATTTTTCCGAAATTGCGCAATTAAAAAGGACAAAAACGCATGCGTTTTCACAAAACTGATGCGTTTTTAAAAAACGAATGCGTTTTTTAACGCATGCATTTTTTACGATCTGAAAACGCACTAACTAAAAACGGCTTAAAAACGCCACATGTGTCTTCACCCTAATGCAGAACACTGTGTGCCGGTTACCAATTCCATGCATTTCAGTTGAAACACAGATGTGATTGGGTCGAGCCCAGACGTTTGCATTGCAATGCAAAAGTGTAGGGTTGGGACTCGCATAAGGGTGTGGTCACACAGTGCATTCTTAGTCCATTTTTAAACACATTAAAAGTGCACATATTTTTGCATGTTTACCATTCGATTAAGCTGCATTTTTCATCAATTCTGGAAGTGTAAGCAGCTGTGAAAATGTACGCACCAAGGGCTGCGGTCACACGTTGCGTTTTGTTGGAGTTAGACCCATTGGTGTCAACATTGCGCTTACAAAATGCATGTGTTAACGCTTCGTCAACACATGCGTTTGTTAATGCATGCGTTTTGTAAATGCAATGTTGACAAAGTAATTAGGCAAATCTCCTCTTCAGCTGTCAGACGCAAAGAAAATGCATTGTGTGACCACAGCCTCACTTTATCTCCTGCATTTAAATGTAAAACACTGGGTTCCGGTTGACGATTACATGCATTTCACTGGAGACGCAGATGCAATTGGGTCGTGTCAACACAATGCAAACGCCACTTGTGAACAATACCTCAGGGTGCTGTCACACGTCGCGTTTACCGCATGCGTTTAAAAACGCATTGCAATAGCTGGAGAGTGATTTGCCTAATTAAACAGCTGCTAACACCTGTGTTTACAAAACGCAACCGTTAATGCATTGTTAACGCATGCGTTAACATCGCGGTTAACGCATGCGGTTGTTAACGCATTGTTAACACATGCGTTAACATCGCGGTTAACGCATGCGTTTTGTAAACACAAGTGTTAAGAGGTGTTTAATTAGGCAAATCACTCTCCAGCTATTCCAATGCGGTTTTTAACGCATGCGGTAAACGCGACGTGTGACCGCACCCTCAGGGTTCACTAATGCAGATTAAACTAAAACTATGAGGGAAAAAAAGGATCACCTTTGCTTTGTAAACTTTCCCTTTATAATTGCCTTTAAATAATGCATGTAAAAGCCGAATGTGGAAAAACAGACTCATGAGGGAGATACACGCGTAACCAGAACACTTGTTTTTAACAGGTTATTTCATCATAAACAGAGAAAACTATTACAGCGTTCATTAAGCGTATAATAATGATTTTGTTTTACGTCCGTATTTGGTTATTACGGACGTGGCGATGCTACATATGTTATATGTGGGATTGTAGGGTATTAGCACTGGCAGCCTATCCGGATGCATAGGCTCACTGACTGTAAAGTCACATCTGTAACAGGACCTTACAAGCATTTACTATGGACAACCCAGGGTCTTAGCCCAGACCCCAGGGTTGCCATAGCAATGATCGGCATCCCCCCCCCCCCTAAAAACGCTACGTGGGGGCGCAAATTGAGAAGGGAATCTTCCTGCAGCCATTTAAATGTCGCTGACCATAGATTACTGCTTACACCCCTCGCACAGGTTAATAAAGACTGGACAGAAAAAAAAGGGGGGCTGGCCTGGTCATAGGAAGGGTTAAATATTTTTACGGTGAAAAGATTGTACGTCAAAATTCCTACGGCTCCTGATTTAGAACCCAAGGCCCGAGATCTGCAGTAAAGACTATGGCAAATTCCCAATCACTCAGATGAGGGCCATGTATTATTACATTACTATATACTGGACACTAGACACAAGATGTAAGATGTAATGGATCACCCATGTAACCCCATGCTGGGACCTTTTATTCTCATAAGTCCTTAGGACACAACCTAAGGACTGATGTGGCAGCATACCTGGAGCACAGATGCATTTTGCGGACAATCAGACCATCAATACTGGATGACAGGAGAGAACAAATTTAATAAGAATGATCTGTGACGTGAAGTTCTTACTAACTCGGGTGTGTGAAGAGGAAGGGAGAGGTCGTCTGACTCATCATGGAAAACCAAATTGTCAGAGAAAGTAACCTTCCAAACTCAAGAAGCCTTGATGTGGGTCAGACTGCAGCCGACTTGTCCTAAGTGGCGCAGCAGACATATAGAGTCACTCGCTCCAACCCCAAACAGCTGTCAAATTCCCTCTACTGGATCTGCAGCCTTTCTGATGGGTGTCTAGAAGTGATGCTGGTTTGCAAGATTTTCGCCACACATATGGTCTTCCAAGGGAGGCGCGGTAAGATCCAGAAGGGGAGTGGCTAGTTAATTGTAGCAATTGATTAGTATAAGAATTTAATTTATTTATTTTTGAGAACGGATTCCTCAGATCTGACGCAAATCTTTTTTCTACTGATGGCACTTGTTAGTTATGTCCCCCAATTTTTCTTTTTAAGACAAGATGCACGAGTTTTCGTTTAAATATTTTTCCTGCGTCTCCAGGAGCCTCCCTTTAAGGATCATGGAACCACATCACCAAAGTACCCATGGTTCACATCACACAACTGGGTGTTGGATACAATGATGTAGCCAGCTCTTTACTTTCTACTGTTATATTTAGAAGTATAATATTTACAGTAGAAAACACAATGTTGTAAAACCATTCATTGTTAATGTTTTACTAATACGCTGCAGTAGTAAGTAGGACTGAGGAGCTCCCCGATGGCTTCCTACTCTGATCTGAACTTCCAACGTATCACACTATGAGGGTGCTGGCCCTTCACCTTCGTTTGCGTCTGTCATCCATTTTTCTCTGGATAACATTAATATCAATAACTAATGCACAGACATGTTCTTCACTGATCCACGTGGGAGCTGTGGAAAACTCAAAGCAGGTCCTATTCCTGCTCAAGGTTGGGCCTTCCTATAAGAAGTATAAGGGAACATGATGGGTTCACACATGGACCATATTTGCAGATCAGTTTCTATGCAACACAGTCACATGACTTTCCAAGAGTTTTGGACAAGCTAGTGACGTCATTTGCCAGCCCAAGATAGCCACAAAAAAGGTAATACACCATTTTTAGACCTCACAAACAGATTACAGATCAAATGTATCATATGCTAATGTAGCTTACTCTATTTAGCCAGTATGGAAGCCACTGCTTGTAGAGCTACACACCCCAAGATAGAAGTGCAAGTCCAACAATTCTCACTAATGGACCCAAAGGCTTTAGGGGGCAACCACGTGGAAACGCATGCGTTTAGAATGGTCCAAGAACGTGGCAGCATCATTCAGTTTTTCAGATGCCTATTTTGAAGCCAGAAACAGGTGAGAACATCATTGAAAGGTGCTACTCCTACTCTTTATTTCACTCCGGTCCTTTTTTGGGCATCGAAAACTGCATCTGAATAACTGAACATGCGAACACACACTTAGCTTTTTAGCAGTCAAGTGGGGCCAAATGTTATGCCTATATGAACACTGAATGGAGTAGTTGGTACTGTGACTGTCCAAATTTTGGTTTATCGTTGATGAATTCTAAAGACTAGAGGCCGGGGAGAATGTCTCTGTCCCACTGATCCGTACAGACGCATGAGTTATCAGCAGTAACCTGCTGTATGTACACAGATCATCACATCCACCAATCTTTACCCACCTTATAAACTTTTCCAAAGGCTCCATCACCCAGCTCCCCTATGATCTCCCACACCTCCTCCGGGTTCACATCCCTCTTGACATGCTCGTATTGCTTCTTCTTTTTGTCCCCGCCAAGCTTGAAGATCTTACGAAAGTTAAAGAAAGACATTTCCTCTGCTTTTAGTGGGCCGCTCCCCAAACCGCAGCCCTGGACGTGTGGAGGAGCCGGTCAGTGGGGGGCCGTTGGCTTCATGCCACTTCTAATAACAAGGGGAAACACTGGGAAATCCTGCCTGATCCTTCTGATAATGGCAGAACCGGTCCTGCTTTATCTGTCTGATGATAGAAGGGCAGATCCTATATTGTTCCTCTATACACGACTGTATGGTCCCTCTGTCTATAGAAGGACAAATCCTGTATGACTTCCCGAGTAATAGAAGATCCTGTATGGTCCCTCTGATTATGGAAGAGCTTGTCTTGCTTGATCCTTCTGATGATAGAAGGGCAGATCCAATATGGTCCCTATGATCCAACTCGATCCCTATGATTATAGACAGTATGACATTTATGGTCCCTTTGTTTATATATGTAGGAATCCGTCTGCTCCCTCTCTTTATTGATGGGCTGCTCCTGTATGGTCCATATGTTCCTATTCGATCCCTATGATTATGGACGGAAGATCAGATCCGGATTAATTCCTGCGATTCCACTAGTATATCCCAGATGTGTGACAGATCCACCCCAATCAGATCTTTCTGATAGCAGATCCCACTTCAGGACAGATGGGACCTCTCTCAGTGGCTTGATATGTCCTCACAGATCCGGTGTGGTCGTAGATGGATCGCCTGCACGACTCAGATCGAGTGGAGTCTACCAGATCCCGTCCACCTAAGGGATGGCATGGATCCCCAGCCTCCTCATCGGCAGATCCAGTCGGTGAGATGAGTAGCAGCTCTTATCAGTGTTACACCTGCTGTAAATCCTCTCCGGAGGCCGCGGGGAGCTCGCACATTACTGTCAGGCCCAGCCCATCACACAGCCGCGGCCCGGCCACAGGGGGAGGAGGAGGAAGAGGGGGAGTCACAACCCCCGCACCCGACCCGGGAACAGCTGGAGGAGGTCGGCGGGGACGTCCGCCCGGAGGTGAGAGGCGTGTAGCGCTCCGTCACACCACACCTCCGCCTGCCGCCGCGCGTGCCCGCGGAACACCGTCCCCGCAGCCTCGGCCGGGAGCGCGAACGTTTCCCTAGCAACAGCAGCTGACTTTTTTTTTTTTGGTAAAAACTTTATTAACAATTATAACGCATAGAGCCTCTGATGATAGATAAAAGCACAGCTCGGATATTGGTTATCATTATGGCGCTCCGGTGACTGCTCCGTGCAGGTGACGAGGACACCTCCCTGTGACTAGGCCTCTGGGGACGCATCTTCCAGTCTAGGCCGCAGACGAGCAAAAGTTGTTTTTTTTTTTCGTTCGAACTTTATTGACAGTGGCAAATATGAGCAGCCGTAGTAGAGTGTGTCTGTTAGTCATATTAGGGTCGTGCCGCCCAGGCTATTTATAACGAGGTCTAGCAGAAGAGACATAGCAGCGGGTTCTGAGTCATTCCTGTGCGAGGCCTTGTGCTAGTAGAGGTGTAGGCCCAGTACAATGCCTGCTCTAGCTGTGGGGAACTACAAGTCTCTGGAGGGTTCATGTAGCTTTAAAACTTGTACTGGGACTTGTAGTTCTCCAGTCACTGAACTACTGGGACTTGTAGTTCTCCAGTCACTGAACTACTGGGGCTTGTAGTTCTCCCGTCACTGAACTACTGGGACTTGTAGTTCTCCAGTCACTGAACTACTGGGACTTGTAGTTCTCCAGTCACTGAACTACTGGGACTTGTAGTTCTCCAGTCACTGAACTACTGGGACTTGTAGTTCTCCAGTCACTGAACTACTGGGACTTGTAGTTCTCCAGTCACTGAACTACTGGGACTTGTAGTTCTCTAGTCACTGAACTACTGGGGCTTGTAGTTCTCTAGTCACTGAACTACTGGGGCTTGTAGTTCTCTAGTCACTGAACTACTGGGGCTTGTAGTTCTCTAGTCACTGAACTACTGGGACTTGTAGTTCTCCCGTCACTGAACTACTGGGACTTGTAGTTCTCCAGTCACTGAACTACTGGGACTTGTAGTTCTCCAGTCACTGAACTACTGGGACTTGTAGTTCTCTAGTCACTGAACTACTGGGGCTTGTAGTTCTCTAGTCACTGAACTACTGGGGCTTGTAGTTCTCTAGTCACTGAACTACTGGGGCTTGTAGTTCTCTAGTCACTGAACTACTGGGGCTTGTAGTTCTCTAGTCACTGAACTACTGGGGCTTGTAGTTCTCTAGTCACTGAACTACTGGGGCTTGTAGTTCTCTAGTCACTGAACTACTGGGGCTTGTAGTTCTCTAGTCACTGAACTACTGGGGCTTGTAGTTCTCTAGTCACTGAACTACTGGGGCTTGTAGTTCTCTAGTCACTGAACTACTGGGGCTTGTAGTTCTCTAGTCACTGAACTACTGGGGCTTGTAGTTCTCTAGTCACTGAACTACTGGGGCTTGTAGTTCTCTAGTCACTGAACTACTGGGGCTTGTAGTTCTCTAGTCACTGAACTACTGGGGCTTGTAGTTCTCTAGTCACTGAACTACTGGGGCTTGTAGTTCTCTAGTCACTGAACTACTGGGGCTTGTAGTTCTCTAGTCACTGAACTACTGGGGCTTGTAGTTCTCTAGTCACTGAACTACTGGGGCTTGTAGTTCTCTAGTCACTGAACTACTGGGGCTTGTAGTTCTCTAGTCACTGAACTACTGGGGCTTGTAGTTCTCTAGTCACTGAACTACTGGGGCTTGTAGTTCTCTAGTCACTGAACTACTGGGGCTTGTAGTTCTCTAGTCACTGAACTACTGGGGCTTGTAGTTCTCTAGTCACTGAACTACTGGGGCTTGTAGTTCTCTAGTCACTGAACTACTGGGGCTTGTAGTTCTCTAGTCACTGAACTACTGGGGCTTGTAGTTCTCTAGTCACTGAACTACTGGGGCTTGTAGTTCTCTAGTCACTGAACTACTGGGGCTTGTAGTTCTCTAGTCACTGAACTACTGGGGCTTGTAGTTCTCTAGTCACTGAACTACTGGGGCTTGTAGTTCTCTAGTCACTGAACTACTGGGGCTTGTAGTTCTCTAGTCACTGAACTACTGGGGCTTGTAGTTCTCTAGTCACTGAACTACTGGGGCTTGTAGTTCTCTAGTCACTGAACTACTGGGGCTTGTAGTTCTCCAGTCACTGAACTACTGGGGCTTGTAGTTCTCCAGTCACTGAACTACTGGGGCTTGTAGTTCTCTAGTCACTGAACTACTGGGGCTTGTAGTTCTCTAGTCACTGAACTACTGGGGCTTGTAGTTCTCTAGTCACTGAACTACTCGGGCTTGTAGTTCTCTAGTCACTGAACTACTGGGGCTTGTAGTTCTCTAGTCACTGAACTACTGGGGCTTGTAGTTCTCTAGTCACTGAACTACTCGGGCCTGTAGTTCTCTAGTCACTGAACTACTGGGGCTTGTAGTTCTCTAGTCACTGAACTACTGGGGCTTGTAGTTCTCTAGTCACTGAACTACTGGGACTTGTAGTTCTCTAGTCACTGAACTACTGGGGCTTGTAGTTCTCTAGTCACTGAACTACTGGGGCTTGTAGTTCTCTAGTCACTGAACTACTGGGGCTTGTAGTTCTCTAGTCACTGAACTACTGGGGCTTTTACAACAATTGGGATTTGTATTTCTTCTTTCATTAAACAATTGGGATTTGTAGTTCTTCAGAAAGTAAAAAAAAAAAACAGAGATTGTAGTTCATTTAGCATTAACTTCCCAAATATTTTTGTAGCTCAACCTCCAGGAGTACACACAGAGGTCTGCGACCTTTGCATTGCTAAAATTGACATGCTCAGCACAAGTCACTTCTCACCCCGGGTGTCAGGAGCTGCATGTGGGTGAGATCTTGGTAAATCTTTATCCACCTAGCTGCTACTATATGGCGTAGGACTATTCCCCCTACATTCCTCAATAAGGGGAACTGTGACTTTTGTGCCATATTATGTCATTGTTTGGAATGTAAAACGACACCTGTAAAATTGTGGACTTCATAAGAATCCTCCTAAAAATAACTTGGAATTGTGTATTGTATGCAATCTTATGAAGGTACTACTAGTCTCAGCAGTTCTGTTTATGCCTCTATGGGTCTCCTGTGTCTATGACCCCCCTGGAGCGTGCCCTGAATTTCACCCTTTCCTGCAAAGCTACTTATATGAGTTATGTGAGGGACTGCAGAACAGCTGCGTAACTGGTGAGGTCACCTAAACCTGTTGTAAAGTGTTTGCTAAAGACATAATTGGTGTGTAACAGTAAAGGTCATAGTAATCCCCTCCGACCATGTAAACATGAACCAGGAAGCAATGTGTATGTGTGAACAGCAGTGATCTTCCACTGTGGACTGTGTACATACGATTTGCCAACGTTATCACTCCATCAGGTTACATTGCAAAAATAAATAAATAAAATGTAACAAGAACTCTTATTCTGTGAATATTGTGATATACTTGTTTTTGTATTGGCCCTCAAACAGAAATCCCCCCTCTGAAATGAGGTTACTAACCACTGGTTAAAAGGAAAAAAAAAGAAAGTAGTCGCCTATACATCGTGTCAGGCCCTTTCCGGGCTGTATAAGTGTTAATGACATCCATATCATCCCTTGTCAATCAACTACTTATAACCAATGGTCACTCAGTGATTAGCACTACAGCCTTGCAGCGCTAGGGGTCCTGGGTTCAAGTCCCATCCAGGTCAACATCTTCAATGAGTTTGTATGTTCCCTCCGTGTTTGCGTGGGTTTTCTATGGTGCAAAAAAATTCTGTCAAGTCGCTCTAATAAATGTGAGATGCGGTCTGAAACGGCACGGTAACGACCCTTTGGGTAGAGATAATGCACCCATTTCATCCAGTCTTGGTATATACATGTAGGTTCCGTCAGCCACAGTTGAAAATTATCCAAACCGGCCGATACAGTAGGTATACTGTATATAACATTGTGCAACTCATAATAGTTTTGCAACAATAACCTCCATTACAGCTCACCCTTCTGATTGGATGCAGTATTGTTATTACACATGTTGTTCCATAATTGTATTGATTCCATTGTTCATGAGTACACTAATCACGTTATGTAACCAACATAATTGTCTCTTGCATAATTAATAAGGCACCCGATTGTCTATTATCATCTTCACACATAGAGGGAACGCCTTACACATTTGGCTGACTCATGAGGGTTACAACAAGCCCTGGCAGATTCTGGGAGATTCCAGGATGTCACATAAATCTTTTCTTATTTATGTGGGTGATGCAGGTTCTGTACTTACTGAGAGATAGAATTCTTTTTACCAGGATCTTCTCTGATAATTCCGCAAATTACATTAAGGTTTCTTTAAAGCATCAGGTAGTAGGAATGTTAATTCACATAATTAGTTATATATTACTTGCCATAGGATGAAGTGTGGTTGTAACTATTTGTAAATTGTAACCATCAGGTGCATATTTTTAGATGAGATTTGCTGTCCTATCTGAGCAGGACTCCTAAGAGAGTCCTGAATACCCCACCCACACGCAATGATTGACATTGAGATTGTGATTAACCCGCCCACACATTGACTGAGTGATTGAGTCCTTTGTATGACATGTAAATTACCCCGCCCTCACACAGTGATTGACAGTGATAGTCCTGATTGCCCCGCCCACACACAGCGGTTGACAGTGATAGTCCTGATTACCCCGCCTACATAAAGTAGTTGACAGTAATAGTCCTAATTGCCCCGCCCACACACAGTGATTGACAGTGAGAGTCCTGATTACCCTGCCCACACACAGTGATTGACAACAAGATCTTTAGATTGTGTGGACATACTTAATACAGTTTATTAGTTATTATGAACCAGAAAGATGTGTTATGGTAACGCCCAGTTGTCAGTTTACCCTAAATTAATTATAAGATACAATACATAGCTAAGTTATTAATGAACATTTTTTTGCTAAAAGAGACTTGAAGGGAAGAGGTGAGCGCTCATATCCACAGTACTCTGTATAGTATGATACAGTAATAACTTTTATATAACTGCCCTACATTTCTTCTTGCTCCTGATGTCAGTGACTTTGTCTTCTCCCTCTGGTGGTTTCTTCATGGTGTCACTACACATTAGTCATTCCTCTTTATAGTCCTGCGCCCAGGACAGGAATCTCTTTGAGGGTCACGGCTTCCGGCGTGGCGTGTGTGTAAGTGTACAATGTGTGATAATTGCGCCATTATTCGCTCCATTAGAGATCACAGCCCTCATTCTTCACATCAAAGTCATGGCGGATTATTGCGGTCGCGTTCTCATCCAGGTCACCAGATTGCATAAGTCATGATCCTCTAGGGTTACCATGGTGACCACATGTGTCACATACTTCTCTTAATATATATTATTTCTTGGTAAATTCTATACGGTATAAATATAGACTGAATACATTGTTTAACGGCTTAGTACACTGGGGCACGTTTGCTTACCCGGTCCCTGCGCGATCCCTGCTGTGCGTTGTCCGAGGAGAATGAACTTTTCCGCAATTCACTAAGAACGTGCGCCAGAGATCCTGCATGTGTCGCTTCCCCGCTCAGGTCCGACGGAGTTCACCTTCTTGTTCCCAGTGTATGTAAGTGCATGTCTTGCGACACAATTTTAAAGTTAAATCCCGCGCTCAATCCTAATCCGTGGGATCGTCCGACGGGCCGCCCCCCGATTTCTGCCTCATGAAAGTCAATGTCCAATCACGTGTGACACAATCCCCTTCTAAATAGCTGTCACAGCGTTGCACATCCCCAAAGTTTCTAGAAAGTGCGATCTGCGGGACCCTTAGTAAATAAGCCCCTATGTGTGTTCTTCTAGGTTTTGCATCTCGTTGGGATCATCACATTTCAAGGTGTTGGGTCATGTAAGTATTTGCGGTGATTTTGTGTCTATGTACACATCTGAAGCTCCATGCATCCCCAAGGAATCTGTAAAATATGGTTTTCCATTGTTTTTGCCCTATTCACAGGATAGACTATAAGAGGGAGATGTAGCTTACGTGCTGGGCAAAACTATGCATGGTGCGATGTGGTGCAGATTTGAAAGCTGCCTAATGGGATCAAGGTCAAGTTTTTCCAATTGGAAGGAAGTCCATTATCATATCAAAGGTCGGAATTGTCTCCAAAATTGATCAGATCTGTAATATCTCTTGTGGTTCGAAAATTCTCAACAAAGAAGTTTGCATTCAGGAGCGGTTTCTATGCGACATGTTGTCACAGAGTTGATGGTTCTGGATCCAGTCCTTATGAATCTGCATGAGAAGCTACAAAGAATCTCTGTGTTGATAACTTAAACCACAAGGGATCTTGCAGATCTGATTGTGTCAATCGATTTCTGAGATAATTCTTCTTTGATAAATGACATGACCAATGGAAAACATGATCCAGTATGTGGGCTGTGTTGTGGACATATTTAAGAGACAGGCCCCTCACCCATTACATCTATATAATATAATCAGCCCATTGTTTCTAATACTGTTACTGTTGTTATATATATATATAGTTACTGTTTTACAACTGTTACAGTTGCTAAAAGAGACATGAAGCGCTCATATCCACAGTACACTGTGTAGTATTTGTTATATTATATATAAGCACCGCTCGCCCCTATGGACTCATTTGATACAGTCCCCCTGACCCCCATGGATTCCTTATGCACATCCTTCTGTATTAGATATGTCATTTTTTCTTTTGTTTCTAAATTAAAAGACTTTGACTCATCCTGTATCATATATATATATACACAGGCAGTCCCCGGGTTACATACAAGATAGGTTCTGTAGACTTGTTATTAAGTTGAATTTGTGTGTAAGTTGGAACTGTGTATTTTATAATTGTAGATCCAGACAAACTTTTTTGGTCTCTGTGACAATTGGATTTTAAAAAATGTTGGATTGTCATAAGAACCAGGATTAATAATAAAGCTTCATTACAGACACCAGTGATAACTGTTATAGCTGGTTATTATAGCCTAAGGCTAAAGTAAATTACCAACAGGTCCCCGACTTAAGGACACCTGACCTACAGACAACCGCTAGTTACGGACAGACCTCACTGTGACCTCTGGTGAAGATCTCTGGATGTTACTATAGTCTCAGCTGTACGGTGGCTGTAATAAAGTTTTATCGATAATCCTTGTTCCCATTACAAAATTTTGAAAATCTAACTGTCACTGGGATACAAAACAAATGTGTCTAAAAAATGGAGCTACAATGATAAAATAAACAGTTCCGACTTGCTGACAAATTCAACTTAAGTACAAACCTAAAGAACCTATCTTGTATGTGACCCGGGGACTGCCTGTATATAATATATATCTGAAAATAGAAGGGTTTGGCTAAAGACAAAGGTATAGTAATAACAATGAGATGATGTAGTGTAAATTTCAGAGAGAAATGACCACACTTATTATTAGACAGAACAGGGTGGCACCTGCTGCCAAATTTGCAGCTCAACCTGTTATAAATATGAATGATTGCATAATTGTATTACTATGTTTAGTTATTGCAAGGGAAGATTTCATTTCTTGTCGAGATGCATCAGCCCCACTGGGGCCTAACGGTAAATGGGGGCAGGTGTGCACCAGGAGGTGAGTGGTTGGCTGGTTGCGGCCTAGCTGCAGATGTCATGGTATCACAGTGCTAGTTCAGGCCTCAGGCGGGGACTCTTATTGATCTGGCATGTAAATCGCTGTCCAAATTGGTTCACTGAAGGGTTGGACCAGGACATCAGCCCTGGACCAGTGGTCTGTAGGACCTGGTACATCTTCTGGGAGCTGTGTCAGCTCTGCTGAAAACGCATCCGTTTTTGACAGGTTTTACCAATTATCTTAATTAAAAATGGTAAAAAAAGGATGCGCTTTCAAAAAACGCATGCGTTTTTTAAAAACGGATGTGTTTTTTAACGTAGCGTTTTTTAACAGACTGCTTAAAAACGGACCAAAAAAGGGTTCAAAACGCCATGTGTGGCATCACCCTAATAGATTATAGGAGGGGTTATTTATCATATGCCGGCGTTCGTGCGCCTGTGTATGATAGCCCCGCCTCTACTCTGGCGCAGCCCGATACATCAAGAGGCTTGGGGTCGAAATATACGCAGCCGGCGACTTTTCACATGTAAAAAATTCTCCGGCTGCAGCAAGTGTGCAGGGACAGTAACGCCCTGCACACCAGCCCATTCCCCGCCGGCCGTGCCCCCCCTTCACTGGCATGAAGGTGGCGGATTGGGTTAAATAATTGCACGTACGAGCAATACGCTAGCATTTGCAATTATTTCAGGGCTTCTATGCCACTGACATGACTGAGGCCCTGATAAATCTCCACCTCTGGAAAATTACAGGGTACTAGCCAATAAGACCCTGTAACAGCTAACATAATTATAATACATCTGCATAACAAGATATATATTGCACATAATATACTCACTAGTATCACTTGGTGGTGGTCTTGTTACACAATATCGGAGGTAATAGCTGGAAGAAGCTTAGGAAAAACTGGGTTACAGTCTAGAAAGCTGGGTCTCTGAGGTACAGATGCCAGAGTTTATACTTTCACTTTTTGCCTGGATGCTGGATTCCTTTTTGGATTTCTTACAGATGCCAGTAGGGTGATCAGACCATGAATTTTGTAATGACCCCCAACTCCAGGACATTGCAGAGGCAGGGGGGATGGGAGACCAACAAAGCAAAAAACGCTAAATTTTATGTACCAAACACAATTGAATGGAGAGAGCTATAGAAACCCAACAAAGCATACTTTACCTAACCCCATTTATAGTAAATCTGAAATTTTGCCTTTTTTCCAAAAATTATATACAATTCATGAAAGTGTTCATAAGATACTTTAACATCAGAGATAATCTCACTGGGGCACATTTACTAAGGGTCCACACACCGCATTTAACAGGGGTTTTTGGTGCACGCTATCGGATTTTGGGCTTTCATGCGTCACAAATCGGGGGTGTGGCCGTCGGATAACCCAACTGATTCGGACAAACCACGGAATTTAAAATTCAAATTGGGTCGGAGATCAATGCACTCACATACCCCGGGAAGAAGAAGGTGAACTCCGGCAGACCTCAGCGGGGAAGCGACACATGCAGGATATCGGGCGCACGATCTTAATGAATCGAGGCAGACTTTATCCTCGTCGGACAACGCACCTCGGGGATCGCAACAGGACCGGGTAAGTAAATGTGCCCCACTGTGTTTAAAAGAACCTGTCACCAAATTTCTGGGGATGTAAGCACCTACATGTTAAGTTATCCCCTTCTATTGTCATAAGTGTGATATATGTGTATGGAAAGATAGGATGACACCAAGAATCTTCTGGCCAGTGCCAATTTTGGGAAGAGTCATTCCCGTTCTGCTTGGATTGAAGTCATCACACGCTCTGCCAAGAAGGGCAACAGTCAAGGCATAATGGGTATAATTTTTGGTATGTTACAAGACTCTACAACAGATCAGCACCCCCCAGGATAACTCTTGAGTGAATCCTAATTTACACATATGGATCTGTATATGTATCTGTTGTTCATTTTAACTTTGATTAAACATTTTATTACAAATAAGAAGTGTCATGTAGATGTCACATACACAAGAATATAAAGTCTAACTCTTTATAAAGTGACCTCTTACCAACCCTTCTGCATTGTGGGGAGGGTGAATGGCGGCGGTTGTGTAGACCACAAGTCTCAGATGAGTCAGGAAACCTTGTATATTCTCTGCTATTCTGTACACCAGGGAGCTCCGCTGCTACACAATGAGCTTCTTGTAGGGAACCGCACATGTGTCTTACAGATGGGCTTCTGGATAGTTTCTAAACTTTACTAGGATAACCCCAGCGTCAATGTACATGTGCCATGTCATGGAGGTTAAAGCTTTTAGCAATCTTCATTTTTTTGGAAACTCTTGTAGACGGCCACTTCACAGAGCTAGATGGTCCACGATAGACTTAGCTATTGGGGAACATTATTCCACCCGTCTCACCCCTTTACATATGGTTAACTTATTTTGACAATTAGAAATTTAACATCTAAGATTCTTTTTTCCACTAAAGCAACCCAACTTCGATGCTGTTTGGTTTTCTAGTAGTTTGTGGGAAGAAGCTGCTGAGCAGATTGTACAGAGGGGAACAGGAAAATAATTGCAAGTACTGGTGGTTTGCAAGTGATATAGAGCAAGCGGAGCTAAGTAGATTGTACATAGTGTCTTATCTCCGAGCAGCATGTTATAGAGCAGGAGCTGAGAAAATTGTACCTAGTGTCCTATATGCAGGAAGCATGTTGTAAAGCAGGAGGAGCTGAGCAGATTGTACATAGGGGCTTATTTAATAAGGGTCCGCGGATTGCACTTTCGTCGGATTTTCAAAGTTTCTGGATTTACGCTGCTGTGACAGGTATTTAACTGGGGTTTGTGTAGCACGGATTGTGGCACAGCTGCGCCGGCTTTCATGCAACAGAAATTGGGGGGTGGTGCTGACGACGATCCGACTGATTCGGACTGAGCGCAGGATTTAAGATTCAAATTGTGTTGCTTCCAATACCCTTACATACACCGGGAAGAAGAAGGTGAACTCCGGGGAACCAACATATGCACGATATCGGGCGTGCATTATCATCGGACACTCTGTACTTTGTGTACTCCTCCGGAAGGGTATGTAAATGTGCCCCATGGTGTTCTATCTGCAGGCAGCATGTTATAGAATAGGAGGAGCTGAGAAGATTGTACAGAGTGTCCTATCTGCAGGCAGCATGTTATAAAGCAGGAGGAGCTGAGCAGATTGTACATAGTGTCCTGTATGCAGGCAGCATGTTATAGAGCAGTCAATAGAGACAGAAGCACTTAAAGGAAATCTAACTGTTGTGATAGATGTCACCCTTGGCATCTGAGGGCCTTAGGGAGACCCCATTATTACATATGGTAGATGGGGCCCTCTTATTACAGATGCTTTGGGTTACAGCATGTTCTCTGAAATAAACCAGTATATGAAAAACAATCTGGACGCTGCTTATTCTACATCACTGGGAGGACATGTCTGACTGGTTCTAACTGCTAATAAAATGTTTATCAAGGTAAAATGGGAGTTTCCTACTTGTTAACACTGATGTCCGCCTTTAAAGGTGATGTCATTACACCATATGTAACATTTTAATTTTTTTTTATTTGAAAGGGAACCTGTCACAAGGGACCTAATTTTCACTAAAGGAGGAGTCCGTTACAGCTGCATTGTAAATATATCTGTCTTCCCTCTCTAAGCACTTGCATTACAATATAATTGTGTGTTATTACCTTGCACCCTGACAGAATCCTCTGTGTAGTCCCACGGGCTGAGCTTTGGTTTGGATGCATTTCAAAAAACAACATGTTCTGCAAACTCCTCAGCTCTCAGCCCCCACCTTTGTGCTCCTGTACAGCTCCTCCCGCCTGCTCCTTCACTCACACAGGGGCAGAGCTAACAGCCTAGTGAGCTGAGATCAGTGGGGGATCAGTGGGGGAGGGAGGAGCTGTACATACCCACCTCTTGTGGAGATGGACGTGAAGGGGAAAATAAATGCAATTGCTGTTGTTTCACAAGTACACCAGTTTTCTTAAAAATGTTCCCCTATGAATCAATGTTTATGTGTATTTTAAAACCTTAAAAACCCATTAACGCATTGTATACATGCACTCACGGCCTGGCCAAGTGTGCATATTTAGTTTTGTCGGAAAGGGGAATAGCCTGCTGCCAGGCACTCTTGCCATAATTATCCATAGACAGGGCCGGATTAAGGTTGGTGGGGGCCCCTGGGCGCAAAATCTGGTGGAGGCCCCCACTGTGTGCAGCGTGCATACACGTCTTCCTGCACACTATCCACGCAGTAACACCGCTACATACAGCCGCCTGATCCCCAGTAATACATCTATATACAGCTGCCTCATCCCCAGTAACACAGCTACATACAGCCGCCTCACCCCCAGTAGCACAGCTACATACAGCCGCCTCGCCCCCAGTAACACAGCTACATACAGCCGCCTCACCCCCAGTCACTCAGCTACATACAGCCGCCTCACCCCCAGTAACACAGCTACATACAGCCGCCTCGCCAGTAACACAGCTACATACAGCTGCCTCACCCCCAGTAACACCGCTACATACAGCCGTCTCATCCATATTAACACAGCTACATACAGCCGCCTCATCCGTAGTAACACAGCTACATACAGCCACTTCATCCGTAGTAACACATCTACATACAGCCGCCTCACCCCCAGTAACACAGCTACATACAGCCGCCTCACCCCCAGTAACACAGCTACATACAGACGCAACGCCCCCAGTAACACAGCTACATACAGCCGCCTCACCCCGAGTAACACAGCTACATACAGCCGCCTCACCCCGAGTAACACAGCTACATACAGCCGCATCACCCCCAGTAACACAGCTACATACAGCCGCATCACCCCCAGTAACACAGCTACATACAGCCGCATCACCCCCAGTAACACAGCTACATACAGCCGCATCACCCCCAGTAACACAGCTACATACAGCCGCATCACCCCCAGTAACACAGCTACATACAGCCGCATCACCCCCAGTAACACAGCTACATACAGCCGGCTCGCCCCCAGTAACACAGCTACATACAGCCATCTCGCCCCCAGTAACACAGCTACATACAGCGGCATCACCCCCAGTAACACAGCTACATACAGCCGCATCACCCCCAGTAACACAGCTACATACAGCCGCATCACCCCCAGTAACACAGCTACATACAGCGGCATCACCCCCAGTAACACAGCTACATACAGCCGCATCACCCCCAGTAACACAGCTACATACAGCCGCATCACCCCCAGTAACACAGCTACATACAGCCGCCTCATCCCCAGTAACACAGCTACATACAGCCGCCTCATCCCCAGTAACACAGCTACATACAGCCGCATCACCCCCAGTAACACAGCTACATACAGCCTCATCACCCCCAGTAACACAGCTACATACAGCCGCCTCGCCCCCAGTAACACAGCTACATACAGCCACCTCGCCCCCAGTAACACACCTACATACAGCCACCTCGCCCCCAGTAACACACCTACATACAGCCGCCTCACCCCTAGTAACACAGCTTCATACAGCCGCCTCGCCCCCAGTAACACAGCTACATACAGCCGCCTCGCCCCCAGTAACACAGCTACATACAGCCGCATCCCCAGTAACACAGCTACATACAGCCGCCTCATCCCCAGTAACACATCTACATACAGCCGCCTCGCCCCCAGTAACACAGCTACATTACAGCCGCCTCACCAGTAACACAGCTACATACAGCCGCCTCGCCCCCAGTAACACAGCTACATTACAGCCGCCTCACCAGTAACACAGCTACATACAGCCGCCTCGCTCACAGTAACACAGCTACATACAGCCGCCTCGCCCCCCAGTAACACAGCTACATACGGCCCCCTCACCCCCAGTAACACAGCTACATACAGCCGCCTCACCCCCAGTATTACAGCTACATACAGCCGCCTCATCCCCAGTAACACAGCTACATACAGCCACCTCACCCCCAGTAACACAGCTACATACAGCCGCCTCATCCCCAGTAACACAGCTACATACAGCCACCTCATCCCCAGTAACACCGCTACATACACATGCCTCTCCAGTAACACAGCTACATACAGCCGCCTCACCCCCCAGTAACACAGCTACATACACATGCCTCTCCAGTAACACAGCTACATACAGCCGCCTCATCCCCAGTAACACAGCTACATACAGCCGCCTCATCCCTAGTAACACAGCTACATACAGCCGCCTCACCCCCAGTAACACAGCTACATACAGCCGCCTCATCCCCAGTAACACAGCTACATACAGCCGCCTCACCCCCAGTAACACAGCTACATACAGCCGCCTCACCCCCAGTAACACAGCTACATACAGCCGCCTCACCCCCAGTAACACAGCTACATACAGCCGCCTCATCCCCAGTAACACAGCTACATACAGCCGCCTCATCCCCAGTAACACAGCTACATACAGCCGCCTCATCCCCAGTAACACAGCTACATACAGCCGTCTCATCCCCAGTAACACAGCTACATACACATGCCTCTCCAGTAACACACCTACATACAGCTGCCTCGCCCCCAATATACACACATACAGCAAATACACACACATTCAGTATATACAGCATTTTCACAGACATACGGGAAATACACACACATTCAGTATACGGAGCATATACATACATACCACATACACAGCATGTAAACATACATCATATATATATATATATATATATATATATATATATATATATATATTTTTAAATCTGCACATATATATGCTTATACAAATATATGCGTGTATAAAAACAGTATATACATATATAGACAGTAGATTCATATATACACAGTATATACATATATAGACAGTAGATGCATGTATACACATATACACAGTATATACACATATACACAGTAGATGCATATATACACATATACACAGTATATACAAACATAGACAGTAGATGCATATACACATATACACAGTATATACATATATACACATATACACATATACACAGTAGATGCATATATACACATATACATAGTATATACATATATAGACAGTAGATGCATATATACACACAGTAGATGCATTTATACACATATACACAGTATATACATCATATATAAACACAGATAAATACATATGTAGTGTATACTTACCCTTTTAGGATGACTGGCTGTCGGGTCAGGCGGGTCTTCGGCGTGGGGGGGTCGGTCGGTTGCTGGTTTGGACGGGAGAGGGGGGGGTCGCATGTTCGGCCGGGTAGTAGGAGCGGAGGTCAGCCGTTTGTTCCGCGGGGGGGTGGGGGGGTGGGGGAGCGGAGGACGGCAGCTGCTTGTTCTGCCGGGGGAAGGGGGGGGGGGGGAGAGCGGAGGACGGTCGCTGCTGCTTGTTCCGCCGGGGGGGAGGATGGACGGCAGCTGCTTGTTCTGCCGGGGGGGGGGGGGTGTAGGGAGAGCGGAGGGCGACCGCTGCTTCTTGTTCCGCCGGGGGGGAGGAGGAGCGGAGGATGAACGCTTCTTACAGCGGGGGGGGGGGGGCGATGTGGTGGATGCGAGCGGAGGAAGGCCGCTTGATCCGCCGCTGGAGGGGGGGGGGGTGCGAGGAGCGGAGGACGGGCGCTTGTTCGGGCGCGGGTGGGGGGTTTGGAGTGGAGGAAGGGCGCTTGTTCCGCTGGTGGGGGGGGGGAGCGGAGGACAGCCACATTTCTGGGGGGGTTGGGGAGCGGAGGGCGACCGCTTGTTCAGGCGGGGGAGGGGGGGTTGCGGAGGGCGGCCGCTTGTTCGGGCTGGGGAGGACGAGCGCGAGCGGGGTTACGAGCGGGCGGGGAGGCGTAACCATGCAGCGAGTTGGGCGGGCAGGGAGGTGGGAACCTGTGCGGGGGGCAGACGCCTCGGCCATGTGGGGAGGCGGTCACCTGTGTCGTGGTCGGGCGGACAGCTCTGGGAGGTGGCGGCAGAGGAGCCATGGCCCAGGGGGGGTGATCTGGTGGGGGCCCCCTGGGGGGGCAAGATGGTGGGGGCCCCGGGGCTCTAGCCCCGGGAGCCCCGCCTATAATCCGGCCCTGTCCATAGACGTCTAAGGCTTCAACCATAGCTAAAAACTTACGGTACCTTCAGGTGATATGTCGTCCACATCAATTGCACGGGTTTTCCATGGAAGTGGATTGACATCCATGCTCATAGGCAGTTCCCCAAATATACTGTAGGTCTTCCCTCAACAGGTGAATCAAGAACGGTACAGACATATAGTGTGATCCTGTTTGATAAAATCCCAATTCTTTTATTTATACTACTTACAACAAATCTGTTAAAGAAAAAAAGGCCTTATTGTAAAATCAGTCTCACACGCTCAGCGTCTTTGCCCGACCCGGTGTTTCATCCTTGTTTTAGGCTTTTTCGGGGCATAACGCTTGGCCTAGTTACCAGCATTTCTCTACTAATGCAGAGTTATGTAAATGTTATGTTTCTCAGCTATCCTTTACACGGACACTTACGATTTGGCTGAGTGTGCATGTTTTATTTAGTGGCACAGGGGAATGTGCTGCTGCCAGACAATCTTGGCATACAGTAGTTATATAAAAAAAATATAATAAAAAGTTAGACAGAAGTAATTTTTCTCAGCTATCCTCTATACAGCCGCTCACGGTTTGGCTGAGGGTGCATGCTTATTTAGTAGAAAAGGGGAATATACTGCATCCTGACATCCTTGTCTAAGTTAGAAGCATTTCCGTATCATCTTCACAATGGCAAAATGTTGTATTTGTGTGATGCAGATTGTGTTACATGTAAATTTTTTTGCTGCAGTTTGTCAGATTTTTGGGTAAAATTCTGTGCAGTGTTTCAGCCAAACATGAAGTTTCGCGTCTTGTCCTTTTAGATCACCCAGACATTTCATGGAAGAATTACCATCACTATTATGGGGGCTGGATCCTGTGTTTCTTGCATTCGCCAAGTTGTACATTAAGGACATTTTGGAACTGAAAGAGTCTCATCAAGTACCTGGTAAGTGTTAGAGAATGTTCCTTTCTGTCTTGGCTGACTCCTTAATATTTTCGTCACGTATTCAGTCCGTCGCCAGCACTCAGTATAATACAAAACACAGTATCGCCATTCCAACCCAAAAGTATAAAAATACATCCCTTTTCTTACATTTAAAGGCATACTTGACTTAAAGGTGCTGTCCGTGTCCTGTGCAATGTTACTTTAATATGACGTATTGGAAAAATAACTTAAAACTTATTTGAGCCTCTCTAAAATTACCAGGGACCTCGTTTTTGTATCTCCGACTTTGTCCGGTGACGCGTCGTTCCAGGTCATTGCATACAGTCACAGACCCTAATGGTGACCTCTAAAGTCTCACAGATGAGGTCTGTGATTGGCTGCTCTGCCCTCCAATGCCACGTCTAGAATAAGGGACAGGTGAGTTTATTTTGGTTATTTTAACTCTGTTGCACAACTGGAGCACTTTTTCTAGGCTGCGTTCATACGCAATTCTACCACAAACGTATGTGATCAGGAATGAGCGCCACGTGTTTTGCACGTAAACAATATGAACCACCTGATTACTAGTCCTATACGTCTCAGTCGTAACGCATATGCGACTGGGTCATTCCCAGTGAATGAGGTTTAGTCTACTTAATAGGTAGAGTTTAAACATCAAATATTCTGTGCTTCTTGATATGTATATCCAGCTTTTTAAGATCTCTTTAGGTCCAGTTTAGTCTTGTCGCCAAGTTGGGAGCGCATTGTGGAGTAGCACTATACAGAGTAAGCTCCACTTCTGGCTCTATCATGAACCTCCTTTACCTGCTTTAAAGCTGAGGATGGTATTGTCTCTTATGTGTATATGATTATTAGTGTTGGACAGGGGATCCTTGGGCCCACCAGATACAATTATTCAGGGCGTCCACCCTTAGTTTCATAGTTTATACGGTTGAAAAAAGACACTTGTCCATCAGGTTCAACCAAGGAAGGGAAGGGATTACATGAGGAAGGGATTTAGGGGAAACAATTCTATATAACATAACCATCAATGATATTTAGGTGTAGAAAGCCATCTAGACCCTTCTTGAAGCTCTCTGCTGTCCCTGCTGTGACCAGCTCCTGAGCTCGGCTATTCCACGGATTGACAGTTCTTATAGTAAAAAGTCCTATATTCTCTGGTGATTAAACCTTGATTTCTCCAGACGGAGACAGTGCCCCCTCGTCTTTTGATTTGATTTAATCTGAAACAATTTACCACCATATTTTTTGTATGGACCATTCATATATTTATATAAATGAATCATGTCCCCTCGTAGTCGTCTGTTTTTCAGACTAAATAAATCTAGTTGTTTTAATCTTTCCTCATAATTAAGACCCTCCATACCCCTTATCATTTTTGTGGCTCTACGTTGAACCTTCTCCAGCTCCAGGGCCTCCTTTTTATGGACCGGTGCCCAGAACTGGACAGCATATTCCAGGTGTGGCCGAACCAATGCCTTGTATAGTGGTAATATTACATCCCTATCACGAGAGTGCAGACCACTTTTGATACATGACAAGAAAATAAACTTAATAATTCAATAACCAATAATCTACATCAGGTTGTCTGATGTATCTATGGAGTCCAGTATTAGGTTAGAGTGTGGGCCCCACCGGTGGATCCTCTGATGCTCTGTTGTGCCAGTCTGACACTGATGAATATGATATTATACCAAACTTATTGACACATCTGGATTTTTAGAAATTGTCTGCAATGATATAAATTATGTGCAGCACATCTGATAATATAGTGGCGTCCTGACCACTGCCATTAGGTCCTCCTGGTTTGTGAAGGCAAGTACCCTCACTAGCTGGGAAAGGGTATCATCCAGTTTTTCCCTAATTCCCATGTTTTTAATAACCATTATTTGCATCATCACAGGGATCTTTTTCTACAACGGTCATCCTATCCGACAAGTGGATATTTTAGGAATTGTTGTCAGTATCAGGGAGAAGGATGCCTTCTACAGCTATGGAGGTAAGTGTCATTCTCTCTTAAGCCTAATTCACACCCAGGTATCTTGGGTCCATATGCTCTCTATGGGTATAATAGACTTCAAATGGATCCATAATGACACAACAATAATTCACATCACAGTTTTTGAAGACCAACAAATCCTTGGAGACCATTAAAGAAAAGTTGTCTCCATTAACCTTTTGTTCGGTATCCTCCATGGAGGATGGTTGATTTGTTATATGTTTGTGCGATCCTGACCTTATCCTTTAATATACACATCACCTTTAAGTGTATTCCTCCACGGATGGATGGAAAAGTACACAACTAACAATGTCCCTGTTTGCTTAGCTGTCACATTGTATCACGCGGAGCACAAACAATGGGTAAGTGTCATGATCCCTGTCTGTGCTACCAATGGAACGATTTATTTGTTGTATCATAAACCAAAAACACTTTCCTAAATGACAGCAAAATCTGATGAATGACTGCAACTATAAACCAGAATAGCGCTCCCTAGAGGCTGGGAGCAGTAACCTCAGCTGTCAGAGATCAAACCAATTTTATCTGTTGCCGTAAGATAATGGGACCTGGGAAGAAGATGGTAACACATCAGTGGCTCGTTAGCCTCGTTACCTGAACAATACACCCATTCTGATTTCTCATTACATTTACCACTACCTCCTGTTTGTGGGCCACCCGCCAAGCCGCTCCACCCATCCCCTTCCTCCTCCACTGTCTGACGCCAACTAATGGATCAGTTTCCTGCTCTCTCCCCTCTCTCCCTACTTCTATTATCAGGCCAAGGAGATTAATAAGAGGACAGAACAAGCGGAGTGTACTTGTGTATCTAGTAATGTAACATTTTACCTAGAATTTAGATATATATATATATATATATATATATATATATATTAAATTTTACTTGTCACAAATTCTCATTTCCTGGAATCCGTAGGCGGCACACAATGGGTTACTTTTTGTTTAACCCCCTTCCCTCAGTCCATAGATTTCAGACTCCAGGGCATAAAGTTTTTAGGATAGTTAAATTTTTTTTTCCTGGATGCTGAACACAATGGATTTAATAGGAATAGAATAGGAAAGGGAAGGGATTAAAGGGTTTGTCCACTTTCAGCAAATAATTGATATTGTTTGTCTACTGAAAAGTTATACAATTTTCCCAATGTTCTACATTTTTTCTTGCTGTCATTCTAGTTAAGTAATGTCACACAGGTGCACGGCTTGTAATATCCCCGGTCATGTGATGTCACACAGGTGCACGGCTCATTATACCCCTGGTCATGTGATGTCACACAGATGCACGGCTTGTAATATCCCTGGTCATGTGATGTCACATA
This sequence comes from Engystomops pustulosus, assembly GCF_040894005.1. Taxonomy (NCBI): domain Eukaryota; kingdom Metazoa; phylum Chordata; class Amphibia; order Anura; family Leptodactylidae; genus Engystomops; species Engystomops pustulosus. The sequence goes on from NC_092421.1 coordinate 62,651,992, forward strand.
GGTGCACAGCTCATTATATATCCCTGATCATGTGATGTCACACAGGTGCATGGCTCGTTATTTCCCTGGTCATGTGATGTCACACAGGTGCACAGCTCGTTATTTCCCTGATCAGGTGATGTCACACAGGTGCACAGCTCGTTATTTCCCTGATCATGTGATGTCACACAGGTGCACGGCTTGTTATATCCCTGGTCATGTGATGTCACACAGGTGCAGGGCTCGTAATATCCCTGGTCATGTGATGTCACACAGTTACACAGCTCGTTATTTCCCTGATCATTTGATGTTACACAGTTGCAGGGCTCATTATATCCCTGGTCATGTGATGTCACACAGGTGCACACCTCAGTATATCCCTGGTCATGTGATGTCACACAGGTGCACAGCTCCTTATATCCCTGGTCATGTGATGTCACACAGGTGCACAGCTCGTTATTTCCCTGATCATGTGATGTCACACAGGTGCACAGCTCGTTATTTCCCTGATCATGTGATGTCACACAGGTGCACGGCTTGTTATATCCCTGGTCATGTGATGTCACACAGTTACACAGCTCGTTATTTCCCTGATCATGTGATGTCACACAGGTGCACGGCTTGTTATATCCCTGGTCATGTGATGTCACACAGGTGCACGGCTCGTAATATCCCTGGTCATGTGATGTCACACAGGTGCAGTGCTCGTTATATCCTTGATCATGTGATGTCACACAGGTCCACAGCTCATTATATCCCTGGTCATGTGATGTCACACAGGTGCACGGCTCGTAATATCCCTGGTCATGTGATGTCACACAGGGGCACAACTCATTATATCCCAGAGAGTGACCAGAGCTGTGTGTTATGCTGTGCACCTGTACACATCACATGACCATCATGTCATACATATATATTGGATTAACATTTTGGGATTTCATGCCTTTTTTTTTTGTCCAATGATACAGTGGATGACAGCACTGGAGTTATCAATTGCACATGCTGGAAATCCTCCGGGCCAAACTGTGCATCATCTTCAGGTGAGAATTTGTGTGAAATGTGGGTCTTAGCCTCTAAACATGTAACGTGCATGGGGTTGTCCCAACTTTGTAACCTTTGACAAATATTGGGGGGGCATAGAAGGGTCAGTGTGTTGATATGAGCATGTCTGATCTTCTTAGGGGAGATAAGCCACCACCAGAGTTATCTCCTTCCCACATGCACTCTCGGCTCACAGTCATTTCTAATGTAAGGCTGCAGTCTCCACGGCTGTTACATAATTTCTTTATCCATCCTACTAAGCAAATCATGGGGATGTTTACCCTCTCTTCATATTTATTCTGATTATTTCCTAAGTAAACTTTATGTATTCGGTAATGTTTGACTAGTTGCGAAACCAAGCCCAGTCCTAGGAAATGGCAGGATCAAACATACAATATAGGAGCTGCTTATTTCCTTGGTAAAGATGGAAGTATTTGCATAGGAACTTTGTGTAGAGACAAAAGTGTACATTATGTGACTAACCCTCCCCACAAAGACAAACGCCGTGAGATTAGCTGAAGCGTTTCCTCTTACTGATCTGAATCCATAATGCCCTTTAAGTGGGTGAAAGTACACGTGCCCCTTGACTAGGGAGCCCAACACCGTTACATTCAGACTATGCTTCACTTTTATCTATAAGACAACATGGACAATGCATACATCATAGGTCACACTTCTGGTCCGGAAATCTATAAACCGCTTTTATACCACTAATCTACCAAGAAATGGACCACGAAATGTCCTTTCTAGAATCCCTTCTTTAATGTTAAAATTAACCAGTTTACATATAAAAAATATCCTCTAACGGCACATGCAAGTGAGTTGGTGAGATTCACTTTTTGCCAGATCACGGTGCATTTTAAAAGATAAGATTCTTATCTTTACAATGAAACCAGAACCATGATCCTAGCTGCTATACAGCCTGAAGGCTTCTCACGCAAAAAGTGGCTCTTCTCTGCTCATTTGCAAAAGACTTTGGATGGAGTTTTTTTTATACGTAAAAAAGGAGTCTTAACCAAAAAGAGGGAAGGTTGGACAGGACATTTAATACCATACCTTGGGCCAGTTTAGTGATGTAAAATCTGGTGAGAGAGTCTCTTTAAGTACAGCAATAAGCTTACCGTATTTATTAGACTTTGATACAGTCCTATTTCTGCGCATATATATGAATATATTTTAATACAGTCCTTACACAGTCCTTACCCTAAACATACTACTAAATCGGTCAGATACAGTGTTAACACACAGTATTGGGGCCACAAACAGTGCCCAAAAAGTGCCACTTTGCACAGATGCACACATCATATACATTGTGGGCAGTAGTGGATAATAATACAGGCCCAAATCTTTAAGGGGGTCCATGGCCACCCAAACCACCCAAAAAATGTAATACCTAGAAGGACCTTTAGCTTTGAAATCCTCATACATCTGTTCCTGCTCTCAATACACATGTACACAAGAGCCATTTCGGGACCTTTCAAGGTCCTCCAAGGTTCCTGAAACCAAAGATTGAAATCAGGTAGAAGGGACCCATCCTCTATTCCCCAAGAAGCTGATTCTAGTACCAGATGTAGGAAGTGATTCCAGACTTGTAGGGGCTGTGATATTCATACAGCCCAGGACCCATGGCAGTCTCAATCCGCCTCTGACTGTGGGCACTATGCGCCTATATAATATAGTAAAGCATATAGTGAAGTATACAGCATGCTTCTATTTATTCACCAAGTTTTCACACTGAATTTTGCTTAAACTTCCCACATGGTGACAGAGAGTAATCGCAGAGAGTGCCGTGCCCTGTATACACAGATAAAGTTTATATACCACAGTGCCAAGCTTTACGATGCCCAGATACATAGTGCCGCCTTTGGATCCCTGCAACACGGATGTTCAGCTTTCTGTAGTCATGATGAATTATCAGGTTCTGCACAGAGAAGTTATTTCACAAATATCTGGACTCATTGGGGCTCATTTACTTACTCGTCCGCGGAGTTCACCGAAGATCATGCACTGTGCCGCGAATCACTAAGATCGTGCGCCTGATATCCTGCATGTGTCGCTTCCCCGCTCAGGTCCGACACAGTTCCCCTTCTTCTTCCTGGTGCATGTCTTGCGACACAATTTGAACGTTAAATCCCGCGCTCGGTCTGGATCAGTCAGATCGCGCCACAATCTGATCACATGCGACACAATCCCAGTGCAGACACCTGTTAAATACCTGTGAAAAAGCTGTGAAAATCCCGAAAAACGGCGAACAGTGAGTAGCGCGACCCTTAGTAAATAAACCCCATAGGGTGGGACTGTCTGGCTATATGTGGGAATCATTGTAGCAGCTAGGTTCTAGTCACATACACAATGCGGCAAATTTACTTAGCTAGTCCAGTCGCGATCCCCGATTCAGACGGTTCGACGAGGATGAAGTCCGGCGCGATTCATGAAGATTGTGCGCCCGAGTTCATGCATCTGTCGCTTCCCCGGCGAGGTCCGCCGGAGTTCACCTTCTTCTTCCCGGTGCTTGTAGGTGCGTGTCTTGCGACACAATTCTAAATGTTAAATCTTGCGCGTTGTCCGACGGCTTGCCCCCTGATTTTTGCCGCTTGCAATCCGGCGCCTATGCGCCAAAATCCGATTGCATGCTGCGCAAAGCGGAAATCTTCGCGGAAACCTGACGAAAATGTGCTCCGCGGACCCTTAGTAAATGAGCCCCAATGTATCTATTATATATTGAAAACATATCCATCTGTGCAGCACCCGGCACACCCTATTGGCTTATTATTGAGGGTTTTAGATACATTTTACGTCTGTGACAAAGGGGCATGGCTTAGAAGGAAATGGGGCGCGTGCCAAAAATTGTTCAAATGCGTCTTATAGGAGGTTCAAGGGGCCAGACTTATCATCAAGCATCAGACGCTGCGATAAATGTAAGACGGCTTTAGATGCTTTTGATAAATCTGCTCCAACACATTTTAGGTTTTACGGTCTCATCCTCTTTAGATATGAATATAAAGTTTACTTAACTTCAGACCCATAAATACGCAGCACATGGCACACTGTAGCCCACATCTAAGAAATGGACAAAAATCTGATGTGAAACCTCGTAACTATGCAGAACGGGGTCACGGACCTTGGCAGTGTTTTTAGACGCGGCTTGTAGCTTTGATCTTGTGCATTTGTTTTCAGAGGGTCCGAAAAGAACATCAGATGCAAAGGATCTCGATGGGTTAATGCAAGAGCTGTACAAGCAGGAGAGCAGAAAAGCCAAAATGGAAATCGGTGACGTCATCCGAGTCCGAGGTTACATCAAGGTCTTCAGGAACCAGAGGGAGGTGGTGGCCTCTACATTTTGTAAGGAAATTTTTGAAGCTTTAAGTTAGAAGAAAATATTTGATACCGGGATAGAAGGGAAAGACATTTGAAGAAGGTCTACAGGGAAACTAGTAAGGTTTCCCAGTGTTGGGCATCCTCAGTATCGCCAACGTTGTGGAACTGGTTTGACATGTATAACCATTAGGGCTTCACATAGATGACCTGTACAGTATAATACAGTATTTTTTGGACTATAAGGCGCACCGGATTATAAGGCGCACCTTATTATAAGCATGAATGACCAGCAGGTGGCAGACCTGTGCACAGTTCAAGGCAGCTGTTGTCTGTAAGTAAGGTTCACATATAAGGCGCACTGGACTATAAGGCGCACCTTTGATTTCTGAGAAAATCGAAGGATTTTTTTATGCGCTTTATAGTCCGAAAAATATGGTAGGTCTCCTTCAAGGGTTTGTCCATGAATATGGGGTGTAAGGAAAAAAAAAGAGAGAGAAAACTTTTACTTACCTCACTCCAGCTCCCATTTCCTGCATCACCCTGGTACTTTAGGGTCATCCAATGACTGACCTTCTTGGACCATGGGGCAACACAGAACATGATGCCCATGTGAAACCACTTATTGGATGAAACAGGTCCCCAAAACCTCCTATTGGGTCCAGGGCCCGAAACTGAAGTTTTCAAGTGACGTAGAAGTCAGAGTGGGATAATTATGTTATCTTTGTTCCAGAAAGATAGGAAGTCCAGTTAGGAATGGAGCATTTCCCTTCCTGACCCACGACTATGGCCTCTCGCCTAGTCAAACCAGTTTCCTACCCTGCACTGACAAGGAGCAAAGATTCTGAAATGGCGCCATCTATAGTTAGGAGTCTGTTCCTTGTGGAAGATACTTCTTGGTTTGGCTATTATCCCATTTTGTGTCACTAGGCTTCCTGAAAGTCAGACATTTGCTTGTGATTAATTCTGCTTGTGAATAATGCAATATATGTTGTGAAGAAAATTCGCTCTATAAGACAAGGTTCTGCTTTAATGAGCAAAGAAATAAAATCCCTTTTAACTTCAGACAGAGTAGATGACCCCACACTGGATGTGCAGATCAGCCGGATGCTGGACGTCCCGCACCTTTACAGAAATGTCTATGATACACCCTTTACTATACCCAATCACCTCGCGGATCCTTCCCACGGACTCTCGTAAGTGTAACCTATCGATAGGTCGGCCGCAGGATCGGAAGCTGGACGTATTCTTTGCTTCTCTCTATGAGATGATTAACCTGTTCCTCTGCCTGTCTTCTCCTCTTCTCACCTGACGCAGCGATGTCTTGTCACGTTCGGGCCTCATCTCACAGCTGAGTCAAAAAATAATGGAGTTTCTGGAAGAAAAACAGATTTGTGATTTTGATCAACGGGAATTGGAAAGTGTGTCCTCCTTACTGTCCAGCGCCACCAACCCAAACCACAAGGAGGAGGCCGGGGTATGTTCTGTACTGACCCGTCACTGCTGACTATTCTTGTATGTAATCAATATGTATAATACCAAGAACCTAACTTGCGGATCAGTGGGGGTCTCCAGAGGCCCTGCAGATCGTAAAAACGAGGGGCCCGACTGACCCCTCGCCACTCCGTCAGACTAATGGAGCAGAAGGCATCTGCTCCATCAGTCTGAGCAGCGGTGAGGGGTCGGTCGGACCCCTCGTTTTCGCAATCTGCGGGGGTCTCAGCAATCCGACAGGGTTCGCAACACCCCCCCCCCCCCCCTGGTCTCGTGATCTGTGGGGGTCTCATTACAGAGAACCCCACCAATCAGCAATTTAGGCCCTACCCTGTGGATAGGAACTAACTTGTTTCAAGGAGGGAAAAGCCTTACCACAGGCTCTGTAGGTCACAGAATCACAAGTCTGATGTAATTTGAAAGAGCGAATGCCCTCCCTCAGCACTACTATCCTGGCCGGAGAAAATGTGAATACTTGTGCCCCAGAGGAAGCCGACGTATACATGCAGTACAAACTGTGCAGGCTTACTATGTGCCAAGTCAGCTTGTCATGAGTTGTGGAAGTGAATATTAATTTATATTAATTCTTAATGTTGAAGCCCTTTTTTTTCTTAATAATTAACCAAACCCAGCAGTTAATATTAGGGACTGTTATTCTTACTATTATTTAATACGGAGTTCTATTTTATTGATGGATGGTGTAATATTTCAGGTGATATCTTTCGTGCTTTCTATTTTTAGGAAGGTTCAAGTGTAACATCCAGAGAAATTCATAACGTATTTAAAGAAGCCATACGTCTCCTTCAGGACAAAGGCATCGTCTACCTGAAATCCCACAAGACAGGAGTTTATCAGGTCTAAGACTGAACTTGCAATTCTGTCCAAAATCAAGGATTGTAAGCCCAGCACACTGACATACTGGTGTGTGCCCCCTCTGGCGCCACGGTCCGTCTGATCCGTGCCCCTATTTGTTTGCAAGGACAGGGAAGTTGCACTCGGGGAGCTACCGGCCCACCTTTCTCTTAGCATTGTGGGTGCTGGGATATGGTGACGGATGAGAGTGGTGGCCACCTCTGCCGGCCGTAAGCTTTCCGAGCCCATGTAAACAAACAGGGGCACGGATCAGACGGACTGCGGCACGGGACATCAGAAGCGGACGCAGTTTGGTTTTTTTTTAAAAGCCCACCCCGGTCCTGCCCTAATTTATTCCTAGTCTCGGATATCCCCTTTAATTAGTCACTAACTTTGGAACAAAATGTACATAGATTCATAATACAGATGACAACAAACTTTGTCATATATCTTATTAAAGAAAGGTGCTTCTCTTGCCACTTACTTTGGCTCTTATCATCCTTCCCTACTTATCTGCTTTTCACTCTCGCTTGGTAGACAGAGTGAAAAGTCTATGGAGAAGGGAGGGCGAGGAGTGAGTCACAGCAGCTAGATGTCCACTCACACCACAGGAAAAAACAAATTATGAATTTTCACTTGCTAACAAAAAAACCAAGATATTACAGAGAAGTCAATGGGGGAGGGAGGAGTGTGTCTCATCTCAAGTATACAATCTCAATATTCAACTCTCCTCCTTTTAATAGATGTGACAACGATTCTTAATTCTGCAGATAATGTGTTTTTATGGGGTGGACTCCCTATTAATTACACTTCGGGGCACCTCAAGGTGATTAGGAATATTCAGAATTTCTATAAACTTGTATTTCAATCTTGTAGGTAACTGATCAAGACAAAGAGTTGCATAAACGAGTTCTGAGCATCATCCAGGAAGATTGCCGGAGACAGAGACGTAAGTATATATGTATGTGTGTATACAAATTCTGAAAACCTAATGGGGGGTGATATATCATTATTAGACTGGCTCCTTGGGAGAGTTCTATGTCTGTCTTTGGAGCTTTGCTTCCATTAAATTTTCTTATGCTCTATTTGAAGTCGGGGATTTGTTTTTCAAAAAGTTGCAAATAAGTAGCAAGATTCATAAAAAGTCCCAGCACGTACGCCAGCAGGTGACTGGAGAGACTATGCAACTTTTTATGAAACTTTTTAAAAAAATGAATTATGGAGCCTTTTTTATGCCAAAAAAAACACCAAAACCAATGATAAATAACCCCCGATATATCTGTACTACTACTATGAAGGAATCACAGTAATTTGTATCTATGGATGTCATCGCCACCTACTGACCTTTACTAGGTATTACTGGCAAATTAAGAGAGTAGATATTAAAGGGCTTTTTCCACAGAGAAAGTGCTGCGACCCACATAGATCACGAGAACAATGGGCTTGATGGGGTCCCAAGTACCTCCTGCGAACCCCTCGTCGTTCCGTCAGATCAATGGAGCAGACGGCCACACATTACCGTTCTGTTCCATTAATCTCATGGGAAAACCGCTTTAAGTGCAATATTATCAATGCTATGGGGGTTAAGATGGGGTTTGAGAGTTGAGGGTTTAAAGTTAGAACACAATGGGGCATATTTTACCGTGTCGCGCCAAATTCCCCCGGGTTTTTGGCGCACGCGATCGGATTGTGATGCATCGACGCCGGGTTTCAGGCGACAAAAAAACGGGAAGGGGGGTGCGTGGCCGTCGGAAAACCCGACGGATTCGGAAAAATCGCGCAATTTTTTTAAAAAAAAGTGTCGCTTGACACTCACATGCACACTGAATAGGATGGTGAACTCCGGCAGACCTCGGCGCAGTTGCGACAACTGCTAGACATTGGGTGCACGACCTTAGTGAATCGCCGGAAGACCCAAATCCTCGAAGGGGAACGCTCTGGATCGCAACAGGACCGGGTAAGTAAATGAGCCCCAATGTGGCCAAAGATTGAGTTATTTATGTTTATATGCTAGTTTATTCCCAAATATACTGTATTTTAATTGAATTGGGATTAGTTGTGGAAAGCACTGCCCACTTTTACATTTTGTGGACATGAACCCACCTGACATAATTGCCAATTTCTTGTTGGCATTGAACTGTAACTAAGTATCCTGGTACCTTTTAAGAGAGGTTGGGTCTATGGTTTCCATAAAGGCTATCATTAACACATGACCTATCTCCCAAGTTTTGGGATGTCAAAAGAGGGACAAAACTTGTGCCCTGCTGAAAACTTTCAGGCCCCTTGCCCTGCTCCTAACCCCATTTTTAACTGCCTGTATCTCTGGATTTGTAACTATATGGGGGTATAGCTGCAACATCAGGTTATATAGTTCTGTTACTATATGGGGGTATAGCTGTATCATCTGGTTATATAGATCTGTTACTATATGGGGGTATAGCAGCAACATCAAGTTATATACGGTAGTTCTGTTACTATATGGCGGTATAGCTGTATCATCCGGTTATATAGATCTGTTACTATATGGGGGTATAGCTGTATCATCCGGTTATATAGTTCTATATATGCGGCTATAACTGTATCATCTGGTTATATAGTTCTGTTACTATATGGGAGTATAGCTGTATCATCCGGTTATATAGATCTGTTACTATATGGGGGTATAGTTGTATCATCTGGTTATATAGATCTGTTACTATATGGGGGTATAGTTGTATCATCCGGTTATATAGATCTGTTACTATATGGGGGTGTAGCTGTATCATCCGGTTATATAGATCTGTTAGTATATGGGGGTGTAGCTGTATCACCCGGTTATATAGGTCTGTTACTATATGGGGGTATAGCTGTATCATCCAGGTATATATATATCTGTTACTATATGGGGGTACAGCTGTATCATCCGGTTATATAGTTCTGTTACTATATGGGGGGTACAGCTGTATCATCCGGTTATATAGTTCTGTATCTATATGGGGGTATAGCTGTATCATCCGGTTATATAGATCTGTTACTATATGGGGGTATAGCTGTATAATCGGGTTAAATAAATCTGTAACTATATGGGGGTATAGTTGTATCATCCAGTTATATAGATCTGTTACTATATGGGGGTATAGCTGTATCATCCGGATATATATAGATCTGTTTCTATATGGGGGTATAGCTGTATCATCCGGTTATATAGATCTGTTACTATATGGGGCTATAGCTGTATCATCTGGTTATATAGTTCTGTTACTATATGGGGGTATAGCTGTATCATCTGGATATATATAGATCTGTAACTATATGGGGGTGTAGCTCTATCATCCGGTTATATAGATCTGTAACTACAGTATATGGGGGTATAACTGTATCATCCGGTTATATAGATCTGTTTCTATATGGGGGTGTAGCTGTATCGTCCAGGTATATATATCTGTAACTATATGGGGGTATAGCTGTATCATCCGGTTATATAGATCTGTTACTATATGGGGGTACAGCTGTATCATCCGGTTATATAGTTCTGTTACTATATGTGGGTATAGCTGTATCACCCGGATATATAGATCTGTTACTATATGGGGGTATAGTTGTATCATCCGGTTATATAGATCTGTTACTATATGGGGGTATAGTTGTATCATCCGGTTATATAGATCTGTTGCTATATGGGGGTATAGCTGTATCATCCGGTTATATAGTTCTGTTACTATATGGCGGTATAGCTGTATCATCCGGTTATATAGATCTGTTACTATATGGGGGTATAGCTGTATCATCCGGTTATATAGATCTGTTACTATATGGGGGTATAGTTGTATCATCCGGTTATATAGATCTGTTACTATATGGGGGTATAGTTGTATCATCCGGTTATATAGATCTGTTACTATATGGGGGTATAGCTGTATCATCCGGTTATATAGATCTGTTACTATATGGGGGTATAGTTGTATCATCCGGTTATATAGATCTGTTACTATATGGGGGTATAGCTGTATCATCCGGTTATATAGATCTGTTACTATATGGGGGTATAGTTGTATCATCCGGTTATATAGATCTGTTACTATATGGGGGTATAGTTGTATCATCCGGTTATATAGATCTGTTACTATATGGGGGTATAGCTGTATCATCCGGTTATATAGATCTGTTACTATATGGGGGTATAGCTGTATCATCCGGTTATATAGATCTGTACCTATATGGGGGTATAGCTGTATCATCCGGTTATATAGATCTGTACCTATATGGGGGTATAGCTGTATCATCCGGTTATATAGATCTGTACCTATATGGGGGTACAGCTGTATCATTCGGTTATATAGATCTGTTACTATATAGGGATATAGTTGTATCACCTGGATGTGTCTATATCTGCCCTCTAATGCAGTCGTCTTCTCCCACATTAGATGCTGATAAAGGCTGCCACTTTCTCCACATCCTCACTTGTGCGCAGCAGATCTCTGGCTCCAGCGTCAATGACACCGTACTGCAGCGTGTTATCGACACTCTCGAAAGGAACAGCGACATTGTAAGCACCATGGAAAAATATTACACCTCATTCTGATGGAAATCACCGACGGGAGAAGAGACGTCCAACGCTGTATTCACTGAACTGTACGTGGCCATGGAGATCCAGGATGAGCGTCTTGGTTATAGACATCACACAATAATAGAGATGGGCTGCACTAAAATATTTATCTCGTATATAAAATTTCAAGATAACCTTTAACTACATCAAAACTAAATTGGGAGAAACGTGTGTGATTTTTAGTAATTTTGTCACTGTGTGACAGGAGGTTGTTATATTATCAGCAGTAACTGTATGAAGAAGCCCAGAGCCCGAGATGATGGTCCAGACAGAAATGTGGGGGGTGTCGGAGAGGAGTCATCATGAGATCACATGACCACAATGCAGGGAGGCATCTTCGGATATATACAAATAAATAAGGGAATAATGGCAAAAATGTACATATCGGGGGGTGGGGGTGGGGGGTAAACTACGATTTTCCTTGTTGCTTTACCCAATTTAATATAGACCCCAGCTCTGATTTCTATTTGCATTGGATAAATCTTATGAACACTTTTATATTTTTTCTACAAATGGAATTATATATGATAAATAAATGTATTGGTAATATAAATATATTCATATAGTCTTCATCTATCCATGTATTCATCATCATCATCCCCTCATCTTCAGTCACCCTAACTGTAGGAGGGCACATTTTTTTTAGTTGAAGTTTTGAATCACAACCTTTTGGGGTACAGAATTTTTGGATTAACTTTTAACTGGGCAATTTTTTTTAAAAAAAATTTTATTTACGGAATTCACCATGTGGTAACATGATAATTTTCAGTCATCCTTACTGTAGGAGGGCTTGTTTTTGTAAGATGAGTTGATTTTTTTGTAATGACACCATGGGGCACATTTACTTACCCAACCGACGGAGTTCACAGTAAGTGCATTGTCCGACCGGAATGCCCTATGCCGTGATTCACTAATATCGTGCCCCCGATATCCTGCATGTGTTTCTTCCCCGCTCAGGTCCCACGGAGTTCACCTTCTTCTTCCCGGTGCATGTAAGTGCTTGATCTTGCGACACAATTTGAAAGTTATATCCCGTGCTCAGTCCAAATCAGTCGGATGGTCCGACGGCCCTCCCCGCTTTCTGTTGCATGAAAGCCGGCGCCGGTGCGGCAAAATCCGATCGTGTGCGACACAATCCCCTGCTAAATACCTGTCCCTGCGGCGCAAATCCCGAAAAAGTCAGAAGTCCAAAGAAAATGCGATACGCATAAGCCCCCATGTCTACTGACCCATAAATGGAGGGGAGATTGGAAAACATTGCAATTCTAACACTATTTTTTAGGTTTTTTAATTTATGGTGTTCACCATGCAATATAATAACATAACACTCTAGTGCAATCCTTACCGTATATATATATGAGAAGATCCAGAGCAGTACTAACAAGGGAAAAGCTGGGTGCACAGCCGTAGGTTCTGTGGCATATACACAATAATACGTTCAAGAATAGGCAGCACTCCGGATTGTTGTAGAAAAATAGGGTGACACTTTATTCCATTGCGAAGTTTCGGTGACAGCGTTCATCTTATTCTTGAACGTTTATATATATCTTCTAAGAAAAAGCTTCTACATGATGAAAGCACATTGCTTAGCCCTATGTTTTGATGATCAAGATTTTTCCTTTTTTTAAAAAATGTATTTAGTACCACAGAGACGAAATATTTTGTTACAAATGTAGACCAGGACATGACAACCCATGAGCAATTAGAAGAGGAATAAAAGAGGAACATCACAGTCACAGAAAGAGAAATCTGGAGCTGTAATTTTATATATTTACTAAAACTAAAATGTCATGGAAGTCCATGGGTCTTCTTCAGTTCTTTAGTCCACTAGATCTTTATAAACCACCATATAATAGATACGTAATAGATAGTTTGCTTTACTAGGATCCTCTATTCCCTTATGCAGCCTCACTGATGCGGATTCTTCCATCGTCTGCTTCCCAGCCACACTACTGGGCGCTCTGTGTTCCTCCTCCTGTAAATAAAAGGAGAGTCATCATCATATCAAACATGAGATTATATAATCATAAAACAACCACCAGAAATCAGAAAAGGCAATTAAATCCCAGGGGACAATAGTTGTTGAGGGATGAGGTGGAGCCTCGTAGGTGGAGGATACCCTTCCAATCACCATGTACCAGACCTAGTGTAGGTACAGGGGGCATCGTGGAGAGAGAGGGGAGTATTACAGTAGTGTACACAATCCCGTAAATTCCGGGTTGGATGTCGGAGAAGAGTGGAGGTAAGAGAAGAGTTTTAGTCTCTATGGTCCTCCTTTAAGCGCCGTTTCCACAAGTTAGTGTCACAAGAGGAGAACCAAGGAGACCAAAGCTGCTTAAAACTGCGGTGTTTCCTCTTGTTGTAGACACACAGTCCCTCTAATCTAGCCAATTGAGATATCTTGCATATCCAGTGCCCTAATGAGGGGGTATTGGGTTGGAGCCAGTGGGGTTAAATGGAACCTATCATCAGGGCTTGGTCTATTCTCTATAACCTGCTATCTCTCAGCTAACTCCCTCCTTGACCCCCTACAATCTGGCTTCCGCTCTATCTATTCCACTGAAACTGCTCTTTCTAAAGTCTCCAATGATCTCCTCACTGCAAAATCCAAAGGTGACTATTCTCTCCTTATTCTCCTGGATCTATCGGCAGCGTTCGATACTGTGGACCACCAGCTGCTCCTTAGGATGCTTCACTCCATTGGCCTAAAGGACACTGCACTCTCTTGGTTTTCTTCCTATCTCTCTGACCGCACTTTCAGTGTCTCCTTTTCTGGATCTTTCTCTTCTCATCTTCCTCCCAGTGTCGGGGTTCCTCAGGGTTCAGTCCTAGGTCCTCTTCTCTTCTCTCTCTATACTGCCCCCATTGGACAAACCATCAGCAGATTTGGTTTCCAGTATCATCTTTATGCTGATGACACCCAGCTATAAACTTCTGCACGTAACATCAGCCCTGCCTTAATCCAGAACACTAGTGACTGTCTCTCTGCTGTCTCTAACATCATGTCCTCTCTCATGTCCTCGTAATCTTTCTAAGACTGAACTTCTTGTCTTTCCACCATCTACTAACCAGACCAACCCTGACCTCTCCATCTCGGTCTGTGGGATCACTATAGCACTGAGGCAGCAGGCCCGCTGTCTTGGGGTTGTGCTGGACTCTGACCTCTCCTTTTCACCATATATTCAATCTCTTGCTCGCTCTTGCCGGATGCATCTCAGAAACATCTCCAGTTTCTGGCCGTTTCTGACATTTGAAACTTCTAAAATGCTAATTGTTGCACTTATTCACTCTCGACTAGACTACTGTAACTCCCTACTAATCGGTCTTCCACTCTCTAAACTCTCTCCTCTTCAATCTATTCTTAATACAGCAGCCAGGCTCGTCTTTCAGGCCAAACGCTACACGGAGGCCTCCAGTTTGTGCCAATCACTGCACTGGCTGCCTGTCTCCTTCCGTATTCACTTTAAAATAATAACCCTAATACACAAAGCTATGAATAATGCTGCACCTCCCTATCTCTCTTCCCTCATCTCTATCGCCCTTCCCGTGCTCTTTGATCTGCCAGTGACATTAGATTAATCTCTACCTTAATTCGAACCTCCCATGCACGTATCCAGGACTTTTCCCGAGTTGCACCAATTCTCTGGAATGCCCTTCCCCAGACTTTGAGACTAATGCCCACCCTCCAAAGCTTCAAACGTGCTCTTAAAACCCATCTCTTTAGGCAAGCCTATCACACTCGCTAACTGCTTGAAATGTCAACTCTCCCTTTACTAATCCATCCTATGTCCCATCTCCCATCTTTTATCTGGCAAACAGCTGATATATACCGAGCTCCAGGCTTTTCTGCAGTCTTTTTCACCTAGGACCCTGTAAATAAGATGGCGGCTGATGGCTGGTTCAAGCAGCAACATCGTTGTTTAGTAAATTATTTATTAAATTATTTTATATTGTTCCCTTATAAAGAATGGCTGGACCATTATACAACCTCTTGTGTCACCCCCTCATCCTCATAGACTGTAAGCTCTTGTGTCACCCCCTCATCCTCATAGTCTGTAAGCTCTTGTGTCACCCTCTCATCCTCATAGTCTGTAAGCTCTTGTGTCACCCTCTCATCCTCATAGACTGTAAGCTCTTGTGTCACCCCCTCATCCTCATAGACTGTAAGCTCTTGTGTCACCCCCTCATCCTCATAGTCTGTAAGCTCTTGTGTCCCCCCCTCATCCTCATAGACTGTAAGCTCTTGTGTCACCCCCTCATCCTCATAGTCTGTAAGCTCTTGTGAGCAGGGCCCTCACTCCTATTGTTCTATATGACTGTTTGTTCTTTGTAATGTAATATAGTTGTATATGTCCCCTATGATTTGTAAAGCGCTACGGACCTCATTTTCACTAAAGACAGATTACAGAAGCCCATGACACCTGCAGTGCAAAAATGCCTCTTTGCCTTTTCTAAGCATTTGCATTACAATATAATTGTGTGCTATAACTTACTCTTACATCCTGACAAAATCCTGGGGTAGTCACAGGGGCTGGGCTCTGGTTTGGATGCATTTCAAAAAACAACATGTGACTTGTCTGAGCTGCAGGCTGCCTCCATCTTTGTGCTCCTGTACAGCTCTGTCCCTCCCCCCACTGATGTCATCTCACCAGGCTGTGACCTCTGAGAAGGAGGAGGAGCGCTGTACAGGAGCACAAAGGTGGGGGCCAAGCTCTGAGGAGTGAGTAACACAGACAAGTCACATGTTGTTTTTTGAAATGCATCCATACCAAAGCCCAGCCCCTGTGACTACCCCAGGATTTTGTCAGGGAGCAAGGTAAGTTATAACACACAATTATATTGTAATGCAAATGCTTATAAAAGGCAGAAAGGCATCTGTGCACTGCAGGTGTCATGGGCTTCTGCAATCTGTCTTTAGTGAAAATGAGGTCCCTTTAAGATTTGGTCATTAGTGAAAGGGACCATAACTCGTCTGGAATACAACTTAGATTGCGTAAGTTTGGTGATGAGTAAGAAGCACGAGGAACCTGAGCAGATTCTCTGAATCAATCTACCATTTGGTCCCATAAAGGCCTGATTATGTCACAGTCCCACCTTAAGTGAAGATAATAACCTACAGCCAGCAAGTCTATAGAACATCATTCAACATTTTGTGAAGAAAATATGGCGTCTTGTACAATCTACTCCCATACGATTGAATGAAGCCACAGGACACATGCTGGACATGCCACTCCACCTGCTAATGGGAACGGGGTCCCCATCCACCGAATTGCCGGGAGGCCATTCCGTTATCCTAGCAGGCAGACACTCGCCCATCACATTGTTATCTCCTGTCTACAGGGTCGGGCATAACCATTAATGGTGGTGCAACCCCTTTATGCATGCATAAATCTCTATATATCAAGCCAACTTGGGTGGTCCCATGCAGCTGGAAAGAGAAATCAAAGCATGAATCCAATTTTGTCTTCCCCTCCTATAGTCACACTTCTTTAGACACCAATTCAGTTGTGATCTGCATCTCCTCACCATAGTTACTGCATGGGTGATAGTATTTGGTCACAGCAATGTCATCTGGAAGATATAAAATGACAATAGTAATAGCAGATATAGTTCATACATAGTTATACAATGAGGGTCCTGTCTGAGTCTTTATATAGAGTCTGGTGTATGTTTATATGGCTGGGGGAGGGGTCATACTGTATTTTTGGGATACAAATGCTGCAGGCTGTAGGTTTGTTTTATATATTGTATTTTTTGGACTATAAGGTGCACAAAAAATCCTTTGATTTTCTCAGAAATCAAAGGTGCGCCTCATAGCCCAGTGCACCTTATATATGAACCGTACTTACAGACAACAGCTGCCTTGAGCTGTGCACAGGTCTGCCACCTGCTGATCATTCATCTTTATAATCAGGTGCGCCTTATAGTCCAGTGCGCCTTATATATGAACCGTACTTACAGACAACAGCTGCCTTGAGCTGTGCACAGGTCTGCCACCTGCTGATCATTCATCTTTATAATCAGGTGCGCCTTATAGTCCAGTGCGCCTTATATATGAACCGTACTTACAGACAACAGCTGCCTTGAGCTGTGCACAGGTCTGCCACCTGCTGGTCATTCATCCTTATAATCAGATGCGCCTTATAGTCCAGTGCGCCTTATATATGAACTTGGACATTTAAGCAGGCATTTATTGATGGTGTGCCTTATAATCCTGTGCGCCTTATAGTCCGAAAAATACGGTAATATATCAGGATACAGATTCCATGGGGGGCATTTATCATGGCTTGTTTGCCAGTTTTGTGACATACAAGCCACGAAAAAGTTGCAATTACTGGCATACAACTACCACCCCCAACACTACCCTCATGCCAAGTGGGGTCAGTTGACTCGGATGGGGACGCCCTTGCCTAGTGCATTTGCTATAACTGGTGCCAGGCCTGAATTCAAACAGGGCCAAATCCTATATCAGGCGGATGCCCATGGGGTATCATGACTGACGGAATACATTCCCCCTCTGTATATTTCCTTTAATATTTCCTGGGTTTCTCTAATGAATAGTTGGACACCAATTCTCCGGGAAGTGACCTTGTATATGAAAATCGCTGGTGATTACCCGTCTCGTAGTAATCTAGAATGGTTGCGGTAGCGGCCTGAAGGTTTCCAACTGGAATCTCTTGTTCCACTGAGAATGTGAAGATCTGTATATGTTTATTAAGCTGATACAAGAGAAGAAATTACAAGTAAGTGATGAAACATTACATTTCTTTACATTCTAGGCTATAAATTATTATAAGCATTTTTTTAGGGTTAAATCTAATTAATCCTTTAGGGCAATAAACCTGAGCCACACTAAATGTATGACTTAGGATTTATACTGGGGTGCCGAAATTTCAAAGATGGGTGGTTTACCTGGGCTTATATGGAAATAGTCAAGTTTAACGGGGTCTTCCCACTAAGCAAGTTAGGCTATATCCACAGGATAGGAAGGGGTCTCAGTGATGGGACCCCCACGGATCACAAGAACAGGAGTACAATGTTGACCCACAACTATCAGAAACTGTGGATAGGGTCTAACTTGCTTTGTGGGAAAACCCCTTTTAAGTTTCTCCTTTAAAGGGGTATACCCGTCTTGACATTCACAATTCAGCTGATATACATATATACATTTCTTCGTATATGTACGTGCGTAAAGATTATTTTTCCATAAATGAAGCCATGTTATCTCTGGAAATAAGATAGTTGCCCTTAGATATGACCTCCCCTTACCCAACCACCTAGGCTCAGGGTTCATTACTACAGGATAGCTGTGCCAAAAAATTTGCAATCCCTCAAGCAGCGGCGGTCGTATCCAAGGATAACTAACTTGTTTTGAAGAGACAACATGGACACATTTATTGGATATTATCTTCACACAGGTTTTTTTTAATAACATCCAGTTGAATAAATGTACGTATGTAAATTACATGGCATGATGCGCGGCAGTCACCACCACCCTATGGAGCGAGCAGGTGGTCCGGGGAAGAGGCAGTGCCTCGGACCGCCCCTCATGAATACATCGGACAGCTTTGCGAGCTGTCTGACAATTACATTGTACCCCGCCACAGTGTTAGATAGCGCTACCAGAGGTTTCCGGTAATGCTATCTTTCTAACACTGCGGCGTTTGTTCAAGCACTAGGAGCTGCTTACTTTAGTAAGGAGCCCCTAGTGCCGAAATTTTAGGTGACAGGTTCTCTTTAAAGGAGTATTCAAGGAATAAACATAATTCATATTCAAATGAGTCATTAAAATATAAGCTAATATGTAATTAGTTGGCATTTAAAATTTTGCTCCCCTAAGCAGAAAAATGCCGTGGTCATACACTATAATGGAGTATTAAAATGCTACTGGCCCTTTAATCAGTCCTGTGACTTTGTCCCTGTGCAGGATACACAGGACAGAAGATGGCCGCTGGTAACATGTCCATAGTGATCAGCACTATGTTTGGCTGTAGTCGGTTGATTGCAGTGCATCCAGTATGGCTCGGTGACGTGCTGGCAGTTACACACATCATTACTATAGTAACAGAGCGGGACAGTCACAGGGAGAAGACCATAAAAAGGAAGAGATGTTGCTGAGAACTGAGGGATCATGGGAGTTGTAGTTGTAGATGATGGCCATGGAGATAACTCCACGTACTTTAGAAAGACCATAAAATTTTGTGAATCAATATTTAAGCTCCGTTTTGTGATTAATGACATTGAATTTTTTTATTTTATATTTATGGCATTATGGGTTTTTGTATCAGACATTCATATTCCCGGAATACCCCTTTAAGGCACAAACTATTGTGGCCAATATATGTAGAGGTGACAAATACAAATAACCCTTTTACACTGACAATATAGAGATATTGCACATGGACACAACACCATAAGGAAAGTATGTTTACTACCTGCTGTGTACACTGCACAGGGTACGGATAGTAGTGAATGGGATAGAAACTGTGATATAACAGGGATATAAACTCCAGAAAACCCCATGACACTAATGAAATATTCTCACCCTCTCATAGTATACAATGACTTTATTGTGATGCGGCTCTGCCCTGCTGATCGCAGTTTGTCTCTGTAGCTGGAGGGATACAAGTGAAAATGATTGGGTTAATAAAATAAAACGAATAAACTGTATATTGGGAAGATATTGTGTCCTCTTGCTGTACCTCTCTGACAGATGACTTCACCGGGGTGTATCCTGATGGGAGCTTGATTTCTACCAGCGCCATATTGGAGGCCACTCTCTTGCCAATGTAGCTGTGAGAATAGATAGAATTGTACATATATATTATTTTTCCAAAACCTCATCCTCCATAAAGACTGTTGGATGCAACAAAAGTGGCATTGGGGCACAATACATGTTGGATTTCTAGTCTGTACATCTCACCTAACATTGACATTGATGTTAAAAGATTTTAGAGACTGCACAGTACAGATCTCTGGCGCTGTAGAGACCGAAATGGTGAATGGTGAGTCTCCCTCAGGATGTGGCACATTGTACTTCAGGTTAGTCTGTAAAAGAAATGGGGAACCACACAATAACAATGGAGAAAGGTGAGGAAATCGGAAAACCGAAAATTCTTTTAAGGGGTTTTCCCATCAAACAAGTTAGGCCTTATCAGGATCTCCCACAGATCATGAGAACGGGAGGTCTGAGGTAACTCAGTCAGACCCCTCACTCTCCCTTAGATGAGTGGAGGCCGCACATGTCCATTCTGCTCCAGTCATCTCTATAGAGCTGATGGAGATGGCCGAGTGCTGCAGAATGCCCATGATCAGCTGTCTGCTCCATTCATCTCTGAGAGCAACGAGGAGTCCGACGGAGATGCCTCAGCTCCCCCATTCTCATGATCATCATTGAGACCCCCACCAATCAGCAAGTTAGACTCTATACTGTGGATAGAGCCTAACTTCTTCAAGGGGTTTTCCTGAAATGCAATTGTTTAAGGCTGTTGCCAATAATTGTACAGGGAGGTAAACTTAATGTTATAGCCATTCATTTTTTGGCGGCATGACTACTAGATAATAGACTGGTCCAACCAGAGACAGGTTTTCAAAAATCATGATCCAGCTTTACTGTGAAAACCAGTTCTATAAGTTCCGTGCGCTGACTGATTGTGCTACTAAAGATTGAAAACCAATTTACTTTATTCATATACCTTCAAGTTGGACAATGCAATAATAATAGTTATAATAATTCCTTTATTTGTATAGTGCACACAGATTAGGCAACGCTGCACAGAGCTTGAAAATCGTACACTAAAGACACAACATGCACCTCACTAAGGTGACAGCTCGGCTATAGCCAGCTAACAACTTGGCCATTTTTCTGGATTCTATGTAGCCCTGTTATCAAACACCAAGAACAGAATTATCTTTTATGTGATTTTAGGTATAACATTACATCAGTGATGGACAATTTTGTAGCTCCTTACCTGTAGATACACACATCCAGGTCCGCTGACAGTAGCCGTGTATTCTCCAGGAACTTTAGGCAGAGGAACCTTCTGCAGGAGGAGACGATTAGAGTCTTCTACATCAAATTTTGCAACTGGAGCATTGTCCAATGTCAATGTGACCGCTCTAGGATCGTCATGGCTGACAGTAAGAGAACCATAGAGAGAGAGCGCATCAAGAGCAACAACCGTGTCCTGGTTAATAAAAAAAACAATGGAGTTGAGGTTAATGTTGAGGTTGACCGCTCTTACAAAACTAAGATCTCTTGGGAGAGGAAACCTTAAGGTCGTGCAACCATATGCCATCTAATGCAGCCACGCCTCTCGACAGGTTGTGTGGTGGTAACTTTTAGGATGGCATAAACGATAGGGTTGCCCAATGTTTATTTTCTTACCCCTGCTCTGGCAAAGATGGAAAACCATTTAAGGCTGGTCTTCTGGTTGTTGGAAATGATTATTACTACTAAGACTATGGGGCACATTTACTAAGGGTCCGAATAGCGCATTTTCTTCGGGTTCCCCGACTTTTTACCGCTTTGCCCTGAATTGCCCCGGGTTTTTGTCACTAGCGATCGGAAGATCTGAATCCTTGTCGGACAGCGCACAGCGGGAATCGGAACGGGTATCTAATAGTACAGGTCAGCATTTAAATGTATTTTCAGACGCCTAAGTTACCATAGTGCCCCATAATCCTATTGTAAATCTGATGTAATAAGAAAAAGGATCACATGTGGTTGTGAAGTCTACCTGAGTAGATGAAAACCCTCCTGTCGGGTTTTGCTGCTCCATGAGCCAGGTGACAACTTTGGTGGCGGCAGTCAGATCTTCAGCGGTTAAATCGGGTTTCCATAACATGGACAGCAGTACGTAAGAGGTCATCTCCACTTCTATAGATGCAGCTCTTCTGTGATGGATGGAATCATCTGATAATTCTGGACGATGCCAACTGACTGTTCCATCTGAAATATGAAGAAAATAACATGTTTTGTATCTTTAACACGTCCTATCGCTATTAAGGATTCTAGCAGATCTTAGCAGATGCTAGCTGGATGTATGAATCACATGACCTTAGCCACTTAGTGACAGCCAAAAAGGCACATTTCATTTATGGTGATCTGTGAGGAGACATAGGGTAGACTACCGTCTAATGACAGCCAGGCTCCCTCTTCAGAAAAAGTTTCTGATAGTGTGTAATATAGAAGAATTGAAGCTGGTAAATAAGTCTTATACACACATGATGACCACAGCTTGGAGGCAGGCACACGTGCTATGCGCATCACTCCCAAAAACAACTGTGAGCTCACTGTCGGACATTGCTGGTGGGGGCCCCGGGGAGCGTGCCCTTGGAACCCTTCCTATAATCTGTCCCTGCACATCTTTGCTTCTGGGTCAACAAAGAACAGCAGTGTCAGTATGGCAATATGTTTACAACGGTAAAAAGGTTGTAATCACAATCATGGGAATTGGGTATAATATATGGATAAGGATGTCAAGAATATATGACAGAAAAATCTGCTTTGTTTTTTTCATCATGGAGCCTGCAACCAAAATGCGTGACTGATACATCACAGTTTTGTTTCGGACAGATGTAAGCTGCCATTCATCGACACAAGAGGAGTCAAGGCCGCCTGGTGCCTTAGATATCACAGCCGTTCACCTTTCTTAATGGCCTTTTCTTCCAGGGATTGCAGGAGACGAGAGCGGAGATCCATTCTTCCCGCAAGAGTAAAGGCGTAAGCCATCAGCGCTTGTGTATATACGTTATTTTCCTCGTTCAGGGCGCTCTCCAGGCAGAATAACGCATTTTGGACTACCACATCCTATGGCGAAAAGGTTTTCACTTATTTGGCCACTCTCTAGAGAACAATCATTCAGGTTTATGGAATTACAATGTTACTAAGCTTTATCACTGCAAAAGCTGAAGATGCCAATATTGAGCCTGTAAGACATTGTAGGGAACCTATCAGCAGTTTTGATCATACACAAAAGCCCTAGAGGTCTGTGTAACTATACTTTTGTTCATGTTGGACTGTGAAAAATGCATTTATATTCCAGAATTGTAGCTGGGACAATAAGAGTGTGTCCTCTTATTTCTGAATTCAAACAGCTACCCAGCCCATCCCCTCTGATCTAATATCTAATCAAAAACCTGCAACTGCTCTTACTCAGATCAGAGGGGAGGGGCTATTCTGTGTTCTGTGAAGAGATCTCACACACCAGTACATCGGGTCCAGTTACAATCCTGGAATACAAATGTATCTTTCACAGTCCGTCTTCTTCTAACAACACACAGGCATGATTACGCATATCTATGGGTCAATACAATCTGCAACTTTGTTTGGTCAAAATTTTAAACTCTGTCACCATTGTAGTTCCATTTTGAACACATAACTTTTCCAGAACTTCTTCCATTGATTGTTCTGACCCATTTTTGGACTCGGTTTGCAGCTGGCAGGGAGAAGCGAGTGCCAGTGCCCACTGACTTACCGGTGATAGAATACTGTGGTTTAATATCTATGGATTTTTTTATGATAAACATAAGATAAAGTTTTGGATGGGAAAACCGCTATATTCACATATGCAACACTCCTGCCAATACATAGGCAGGCTGGTAGTTGCGAATAGCGCCCTCTCTGGTTCAGGAGAAGTTAGGGGGAGTAGCGAACCCTCTATGAAGGTTCTAGAGCCTGGACATTATGTAATAGCAGCTGTAGACTCTGCCTGGAAAGGCAATAGTTAAATAGGTGTAATGTGTTATCCAATCAGTTGGCTGTATCGCAAACTGGAGTGTGATTGGAGAGGTGCTAACACATGACCAAGAGGAGTATAAAACCCCTGTGCAGTGGGAGCACACCTTTAGTGCTGTCACAGAAACCAATCCCAGGAACGGATCCAGGAGACTAACCCCAGAGCTGCAGCTTCCACAGTTTGGACACAGCTCCATCTCAGTTATCCCAGCCTCCATCTACTACCAGGCTGGTGCGCTATTCCTGCGGACCACTCTCCAGGACCACTCCGGTACCAGAATCCAAATCTGATGTTTGACCGTTTTGGCCCATTGCCTGCTACCTGTTGTTCAACAAAGAACCGTGAGTTGATTTGTACAACTTTGCCTCTGTCTGATCCCTGGATACGGCTGTTACCATCACAGGCTACCTATCCATTACCCAGGGGCTTATCCTACAGACACTCAGTGATTGCCCCAGGGAAAACCAGTACATCAGTCTCCCCCTCCATATTTCTTGCACACACCACCTGCTGGAGACCTGCCAGGCTGTAGGACAGCTCTCCAATCCCCATACCAAGCACCGTGACATCAGCTTGCCCTAGGCCGCAACCGCCAGCCACTCCAGTATTCTGGGCCCCAGCTGCCTCCAGGCCCTAAGAAAAGGCTAGGCCCCGGTGGGGGATGTTGCACATACCTGTGTAGATAATGCATATTCCAGTAAGGCTATGGTGATGTATGCGGACAATGTGACTTCATCATCTACCCCACCCTACAGGAAAAAAAAAAGTAATCCTTAGATCAAACTATAATACATTGTATTTCCAGAGCTCTTTATATTCAGTATACAGATGGTATTTTTTAAGATTGACACATAAATGGTAAATATATCATGTACACTTTAAAATCGTAACCCCAGTCAAAAAATTTTTTGTGTCTGTGACAATTGGATTTTAAAAATGTTGGATTGTCATTAAAACCAAGATTAGCAATAATGATTAATTAGAGACACCTTTGACAACTTTTAATGCTGATCATTGTATCCTGGGGCTAAAGTACAGTAAATTACCAACATCCAGAGGGCGGGTTGTAACTAGGGGTCAGCTGTAAGACGGGTGTCCTTAAGTAGGGGACCGCCTGTATAAAATATAATGGGGCACATTTACTAAGGGTCTGAATGCCGCATTTTCGTGGGGTTTCGCAATTTGTTTTTCCATTTTGCACTGAATTCCACCGGGTTTTTGGCGCACGCGATCGGATTGTGGCGCATCGGCACCTTGTTGCATGCAACACAAATCGGGGGACGTGGACGTCGGACAACCCGACTGATTCGGACAAACCGCGGAATTTATAAAGCAAATTTTGTCGCAAGTTCAGCACTCACATGCATCAGGAAGAAGAAGGTGAACTCGCACAACGCACGTCAGGGATTGAGACGGGACGGGTAAGTAAATGTGCCCTAATGTGTAAAGTAGTTTAGCTCTAATAGTCATTTTTGTGCTGTGCATTTTGTTTCTTTACCAAAAAAAAACAAACCTCTGATTCCTTTATGTGATTTGTTTGGGATAATGCACATGGCCATAGGATACATGGCCAATGCCAAAGATTCCCCAATAAATGGTCATTATTTCCATGCAACAGTCATTATTGCACACCTCCACAGGATAATTATGGGTAGTCCAATTAACGTTGGTACAAAGCCCTTTTAGGTATGTGAGCTTCTGTTTTTTTTTCTCTAAGCTCTCATAGCTTTTTATTTTTGTTTACAAAGATGTATCAGGGTGTGATGCACTGGGAAGCTGGAAAAAATTCTAAATGTGGTGAAATTAATTTAAAAAACACATTGGCGCCATTTTCATCCGACTTCTGTTTCTATAGATTTTACCATACAGTCCAGCGGCATCTCTCCTTTTTATGCTTACGGGACATCAACCACCAGGATGAAGGATTATAAACCAAGTACACTGACATACTGGTGTGTGCCCCCTCTGTCAGGATCTGCTATTTAAGATTCCTATGCCCTTGGTTTTTTTTTTAAAAAGGTGTGAAAAATTGTGCAAATTAGACTGACTCATGACTAAAAAAAAGGGCATGGTAAGCTTAAAAAAGAGTAGATCCCGCCAGAGGATGCACACACCAGTATGTCAGTGTACTTGGCTTACAATCCTTCATCCTGGTGCTATATGTCCTTTAAGGTCACTACAATCATAGAGATACCATATTCAAATAGTTTTGTTATGTTAATTCCCTACAAAATATTGTGGTCTGCAAACCTTATCTGTAGGTCACCTGTAGGGTCAGGTTTATGAAACTAATCCCTAGACATTGCCCTAAAGAGAAGGCTGACATCTATGGTAGGACTATCGTACATTTCATGTTCTAATGGATAAGACGGCCAAAGTTTTACATAGTTACTCCTGGTATTTTAGCATAATCAATCCTAATAGATACAAGGGATACACCGTTGTGTTTTTATATACCACTCAGATATCACCATCATTTGTTCCCTATATGTCATTTCTTCTCTTGCTCTTTACCTTCATAGCGTTGTTAAAGAGATAACCAAAATTCTCGAAGCAACCATTACTCTTCTGTCTCTGGGTAAGCCAAGTAAGAGCTTGATATATGTGCCCATGATCGATGTAAATGTAAGGTTGGGCCCTGGCAAATGACTTGAAGACAAAGGCCGTCAACCTGTAAAGAGATATAATATCTGAAGAGTAAAGATTTATGGTTCAAAGAGCCATTGAGTGATATGTTATTTCTGACAAAACAACAAGAAGACATCCTGATCCTGTAGATCTGTTTTAAAGAACGTCTGCAGGATCAGAAATGACCCAACATATAAAACCAGCATTGTGTAGGGCACTTCATAAGATTTATTCTCTTTCTATGGGAGCTGCCATTTGATATGTAAATGTTCTGTGGTAGGTTTGCTGGTCCAGCATGGGAAATCTAGCGGTTTGGAGGACCTCAAATTCATAATTTATATTCAGTAGGCATTCTCATATTTTCTTCCAAACCTCCATGTTTTCTCATATAAGAGGCGAAAGAGGCCAAAAGCACCACAAAAGCTCAGGGATCCATTTCTAGTGTTCTTAACATGCATACACCTCCAAAGGCATTGGTGGTTTAGACAAACCTATTGGCATTATTAAAGAATATAAACTTGATAAAGGAGGTGGACTGTCCACCTAAAAGTGAACTGAAAGGACACAACAAGTCTAGAGATCATTGATATAGATGGAAACTTTGTAATACTGCACTACACCTGCGGGGGTGCTGTATGGGAAACTGAGCAATCTCCAGTAAATTACACAACTTGGGGGTTCCAGAAACAGGGAACATTCTACTAATCTCATTTCAAGAGACCCTTCTAATAAACGATGTAGTCATAAGCAGAGATATTCTAGAACTGTGATTGTGTCTCTAGAAATAAATACTGCCTAGGCTAGGTTTATTCCAGTGGTGAAAATGTCTGAAAAATCTGTACTGTATAAAATAGGACGGTATAAACGTTCCTAAAGTCGTGTGTAAGGTAAAGAGACCCTCATGCTGTATCATAGAGTTAACGTAGACCAAAAAACGTAGATAAATGCCTGACTGGGTCCTCAACCAAATTGGACAATCATCACAAAAAAGGCCTAGAGGTGGCCTCACTAAGACCCATTGGTCAAAACGAAGTAAACTATATGCAAAACCAGATAACTTTATTTTTGTATGCTTTAAAAGAAATTGTGAAAATACCTCTACACACAGATATTTAAAAATCTACAGAAAGTAGAGCCAGCAATATGGAATTTTTATATTAGGGTTATATAGGTGTATCCTGGGTGTTGTGGATCGTGCTGGTTAGTTATTAGTTTATAGTTTCTTACTTGGGAAGTGATATGTTATTTCCATCCAGTGTGTCCATTTTACCATATTTATTATTCTCATACGGTGTGTCTCTTCACCGTGATTTGAGTGAGGAACACTAAATGATTTGGACACTAGGTGTCACTGGTGAGTGTTTTTTTTTCGTAGTTTTAGTTGTTTGGGTTTCTGGCGTGTGCCTAGGAACATGAATGAACAATGGAGAGTGACTGAAAAATTGTTGGGAGCTAATTCACCTCTGAATTCAGTCTGCTGAGGACGAATTGTGAATGGACACACTTCTAGGAATATCTGGTTAATTGAATGAATGAAAACAGTTACTTTGTAACAATCTCTACAACTACGAAAAAATAATCACCAGTGACACCTTGGGGGTCATTTACTAAGTGCCCGATTTGCGTTTTCCCAATGTGTTACCCGAATGTTTCCGATTTGCGGCGATTTTTTCCTGAATTGCCCCAGGATTTTGGCGCACGCGATCGGATTTTGGCGCATTGGCACCGGCATGCACGGGACGGAAATCGGGGGCGTGGCCGAACAAAAACCCGACAGATTCGGAAAAAACACCGCATTTTTTTAAAAAAAAATGTGTCACGAAACTTGCACTTACCTTCACTAGGAATAGGCCGGTGAATTTCAGGGCCTCAGTGCAGCAGCGACACCTGGTGGACGGCGGAGGAACTACCTTAGTGAATCCCGGCCGGACCCGAATCCAGCGCAGAGAACACGCCGCTGGATCGCGAATGGGCCGGGTAAGTAAATCTTCCCCCTTGTGTCCAAATCATTTAGTGTTCCTCACTCAAATCACGGTGAAGAGACACACCGTATGACAGTGGTGGCAAACCTATGGCACAGGTGCCAGAGGTGGCACTCAGAGCCATTTCTGTGGGCACTCAGGCCATCACAGAATAGACAGAGGTCACCACACAGGAACAAATCCACCACATCTTCCTGCAGTCCCAGGCAACTTAAGAGATGCTGCTCTTAGCGCTAATTTAAAGCGACACGCTATTTAAAGCAAACATTGGCTGTTTGGAATTGTGGGAAAAGTGAGAAGGTTTGGACAGGGCTGCAGTATTTTTGAAAGTCACCATTCTTCTTCTACAGACCCTGGAGACCCTGGATAGAAGCTACAACGAGAGTCTGAATATGCCCTCCTTCTTTCAACTGTATTGGTGGCCTCAGGGGCTGATACGATTGAAAGATATGGAAGAACATGTAACAATAAGTTACTGCTTAAAATACCATGTTGACACTTTGCGAAATATAAGTTGGTTTTTTGTATTAGTTTGGGCACTCAGTCTGTAAAAGGTTCGCCATCACTGCCGTATGAGAATAATAAATATGGTAAAAGGGCACACTGGATGGAAATAACATATCACTTCCCAAGTAAGAAACTATAAACTAATAACTAACCAGCACGATCCACAACACCCAGGATACACCTATATAACCCTAATATAAAAATTCCATATTACTGGCTCTACTTTCTGTAGATTTTTAAATATCTGTGTGTAGAGGTATTTTCACAATTTCTTTTAAAGCATACAAAAATAAAGTTATCTGGTTTTGTATATAGTTTACTTCGTTTTGACCAATGGGTCTTAGTGAGGCCACCTCTAGGCCTTTTTTGTGATGATAGCGTTAACGTGGATTAGTTGACTGTTGTAAGAGGTTTTGCAACAAGCAATTATTTGAAAAATACTTTCGATATGTCCTTCTTCACTTACACATTCACACAACCAACCATACACAGATGCACATAGGGGGAGATTTGCCACAGCTTCTTGCGCAGGGCAAGAATTTGCAATTAAAGTGGCGACTACTTCTCCCCCAGGCCATGTTGGCGTGGGGGGGTGGAGGGGGGTGTAGAGCGGTGCCGTGGCCGGCCAGCCATTCCAGCCCTGTGCCTGCATTATTTTGAAGAACCTGCAAACTTTTGTCACCTGCGATCTACGCCAGGTCCGGCCAGGAGCCACAACGCTGGCCGGGTACATAAAGAGGTCTAAGCTTCTTTATGTATGATAAATCTCCCCCAGACACTCACTCACACTCACAGCTTCCCACCCTACCATGTGTTTCCTGAATGTTGACTCCTTGGTCCAAATGCACTGTAGGATCCGTCATGGTGTTTATAAGCCAGCTGTCTTTGATACCCTGTATAAAAATATTAACAAGAAGAGGTAACGTACATAACCACAGAAGTTAGACTTGAGGCTTTACTTATTAACAATACTAAAGAGATGGGCATTCAGGTTATGTTTGAAGGTCTGGAAAATGGGGGGACTGTATGACACATCGTGGTAGAGAGTTCCAGAGTATGGAGGAAGCACGGGAGAAGCTCTGGAGGAGGTTGTGAGAAGAGCGGTTAGAAATAGAGTGATGCAGAAGGTCTTGTGAGGATTGGAGATTACATGCGGGACAGGAAAAGGTCAGACATATATAGAATAGAGGAAAAAGAAACCAGAGCTTTTGTGGGGCGCTGACTTTACACTTCCCAAAAAATTCAAATACCTTAGTTTAGCCAAAAAAGTCGGTACCTTTTAATGTACTTGTTAAAATACACAAATAAAAGTAATACACAAGTTAAAAAGCTTAAATGCCCATTCGTGACGCGTTTCGGGTGCTCGACCCTTTCTCAAACATAGGACAATGATCATTGTGAGTTTATTGCAAAGGGGCCTACTGAGGCTCTGTGGCCCGGGGCCTACTGAAACCTTGAGCCGACCCTGTATAGAGGGACGGGTTGTGGACGGCATGGTTAGTATTTCGTTTGTTATAACTTTTTATAATATTAACAATAACTTTTTCCAATATAGTTTCTGTATCAATTCCTCATGGTTTTCTAATTCTCTGCTTCCTGTCATTCAATAGGAAGCTTCTATGTTTACTTCCAGAGGATAAAAATCTGACCATGGTTACTCAGGTGCACAGCTCGTTATAACACCCAGCTCTGATTACTCTGTGTGATACTAACGAGCCGCGCACCTGTGTGACCATGGTCAGATTTGTGTCCACTGGAAGTAAACTTAGAAGCTTACCATAGAATGACAGGAAGCAGAGATGTAGAAAACTGTGAGGAATTTATACAGAAAGTATATTGAAAAACTGTGTAATTTTTTTTATAGTACAAACAATAACATTAATTTGCTGAAATGGGAACAGCCCTTTAAGCGTTAAAGTAACCAATCATATAAGAAGAGTTCTAAAAAGTGAAGGCTGCAGTTCTCTTACCTGTGCTCAGGTAGCTCAGGGCTTTAGCTTCTATCTCCGGTGTAAGCTGATTTGTCTTATTGAGATACTCCAGAATATAGATATTAGGAGTGAACAGCACCATGTTTTGTTCTCCGCATCCAAATGGTAGTTGAAGAAGATTCCCTAAATTCTGCATTGATGTTCCCATGATGTCCCCTATGAAGAAGAAGACCTTTGTCATTTCGAATTAGAATAAAGAAAGGACATACATTCTGTAAAATAGTCACTAGGTTTGGGGCCCTAAACCAGCTGCCCCAGTGCCATAATCAACTTGACTTGGTCAGCCACATGATCAAGTCTAGAGGTAGTAGCCCGTTGGTTCCTTGTAGTGAAACCCAGATCCATTTACAGGGTTAAAGGGCACAAGGGGAGGTGGAGTCCATTCAGTTGCACACTGGGTTCCCACCTGCAGTATTACAGCTGGATTCAAACTTTAGCAACAAGTACCAGGAAGCTGCTACCAAGGCAAATAAAATTATAGGATCATTTTAAATAATAACATTAGTACTTTCTATTCGTTAATAAAATACACCTTATCTATCCTAGTAGCATTGAACTACTGGGGACAACATGGAAACTTACCAATAACAGAGAAGTAAGCATGAGGAGATCCTTCCACTACTTTTCCAGGTAGTTTTACTAAAATTTGCTCAGAAATATCAGCACCTGAGTATAAGATTTTTTGATTGAGTTAATATTATTACATAAGTACAGTATATTTGAGGTACTTAATATTAGCATACATATTATATGATGTAATATCACTTTACACAGTGTTGGACTGGCCCACTGGTGGATCCGTTGATTCTCTGGTGGGCCAGTCTGACACTGTGTAAAATGATACTCTACATGTAAAGTAATATTACAGGTAGTAAGGTCTATTTCTTAGGGGATGATGAATCGTCGGTCTGCAGAATATTTTTATCTGTTGGTCCAAGGAACACTAGTTTGTCACTTATTTTGCATGACAATTGTCAGAACTCACTAATGCTTGTTGCAGTGTTCTGAGTTTTAGCCATAGCCTGGGCTGTTTGCTGGAAGCCTTGATTGACAACTGCCTTGGAGAGTCTTTTGCCTGGGAAAGCTTTCATTTTAGAATTCAATTGTGTATCACCTGTGACTTGAGTGATGGATGGCCAATCCAGTCAACTGCTCGGGGCGGTGTCCTTGAACTCCTTGCTGGTTTTACTAGTTTTCTCTTGCTATTTCTGTCCCATTGCTTTTACTATATTGTGTATTTGACTTCTGCTATGTTAGTTGACCATTCTCATATTTGATTACGTGCTTCGCCGATATATTGAATTTGACCCGGTTCTTTTTAACTTTGCTTGTCTGTCTGTTATCTATTCTTTGTCCCTCTCTGTCTGGGCACCTTTCCTGTGCTCTCAATCAGTGAAGGATTGTCAATCAATAGGGTTGTCCCTAACCAATAGGGTTTTTGACGCCTCTCCTCTATCGTGACAACAAAATTACTTGATGTTACTTTGCAAATATTATTTTTTTTTAATGTCCGTATGAATTTATCTTTATTTACATGCATTTTTATACCACTTGCTATTACTAAAATCTGTATCTGAGAGTTGCAACCAATTCAATGATATACCACTATGTAAAGTCTAACAGAAGTACCTTTCCCACAAATCATAGCATTCTGTATCTCTTCTTTTTCCACACCCTCGGGCTACAAGTGGCAAAAATATAGAAAAGAAAGTAGAGAGATTTTCATAAATTACAAACATATTTATTCTTACGATTACAATATAATAAATACATTCTGCATTATTTGTTTCATCTGACATCTAAGTTTACCCACTGTTGCAAACTTTGGGTATAATTCAACACATTAGGGCACATTTACTAAGGGCCGTGCACCAGTTTTCTTTTTTTTTTTAAAAGTATTTATTTTTGCAAATTTTTGGAAAATTTTTTTTTAACAATTGCAATAAACAAACCAAAGAACAAGATTGTCTGTTACATACTTTCTTCCCCACAATACAGAATAATTGAATAGCATCCGTGGTAATGAACAGGATCTTATTGCGTTTCAATATTAGCTAAGGGATATACCGCGATAAGTGACAGCAGATATTGTAACCAGACATCTTGATACAACACAAATAACTATTGACACAGGGACAATCAGTCACACACACACACACACACCAGCACGCTCAGTCTCCTTCATCATGGAGAGGAGTATATATCACATGTGATTATAAGGCTGTATGGGGAGTCTCGCACCATCTGGACCAGATGCGGTCAAACTTCTGGGGACACTTCCTGTTGACATACAGGGACCGGTAGTGGGGAATGACGCTGTTAATAAGTAATATCCATCTTTTTAATGGAGGGGGCTCCTGGTCCTTCCAGGTCATCACCACCACTTTTCGGGCGTAGTATAGGACAAACCTAAAGAAAATTTTGTCATAGTGGCCATTGATGACTTCATTTATGATGCCGAGGAGACACACAGAGGGAGACAGTAATCGTGGGAAATCAAAGTGTACATTTAGGAACTCCAGCACTTCGGACCAGAAGACAAGAACCCTAGGGCAGGACCAGACACAATGCAGGAAGGATCCGACTTCAGCCTGACAGCGAAAGCAAAGATCATTGGGCATTGCTCCCATGCGGAATAGTCTAGCAGGGGTGAAGTATACTCGATGGAGGAATTTAGATTGGATCAGGAAGTCCCTCGCACTCACTACAGATGTGAAGTAGGACAGTTCGACCTCCCTCCAGTCATCATCCGACAGGTCAGGGATATCCTGTCTCCAGCGTTCACAGGCTCTATCAAACGGTCTGGACTTTTGCTCTTGTAGGAGAGCATAGCACTGAGTGAGTGGCTTAGGGAGGTCCGGGGTACTCATCAGAGTCTCTAGTTTGGAGAATTTCACTGTCAGGCCGAAGGAGCCGAATTGGGCTTTGAATGCGTGTCGCAATTGCGTGTAATGGAAGCTGGCCGTATCGGGTACAGTATGTCTCTCCCTTAACTCGTGAAAGCTGAGTAACTCTGCTTCCGGAGATAATAGCTGGCCTACAAATTTCACCCCCGCCGCCCCCCACATTGTCCAGCCCGGGAGGGAGAGGAAGTGAGAGAGCCACGGATTGAGCCACAATGGAGTCCTAGGCGAGAGAGGGGGGGGGCCGTTTAGCTCTACCAGGGATTGTGCCCTACGCCAGCACACCGCTACCGTACGTAGGGGGAGTGGGGTATCAGATGGGGACTTATACCTGTACAGCCAGTTTGTAAGGGCCTCGTAGGAACCGACCAGGGCACCAGCCAGTGCAGTAGCTGCATTACCCATGTCTATATCTATCCACCACTGGGCATATACTAGCTGGGAAGCCAGGTAATAAAGATACAGATCTGGGGCAGCCAGTCCACCCCTAGACTTGGGAGCCTGAAGCAGCGCTAAACTGAATCGCGGGGCGCTACTCTGCCAGTAGAAGGACCTGAGAATGCCGTCTAAGCGTTTGAACAGACTCTTAGGGAGCAGTATAGGACAAGCATGAAAAAGGTATAGAAATTTGGGGAGGAAGATCATTTTGAATATATTGATACGTCCGTATAGGGACAAGGGGAGAGTGGACCAGGCTTTTAGGCGCGATTCCGTTGCAGCTATCAGGGGTGTGATGTTTAGCTCTGTATATGCCTGGACCTTGCGTGACACCTGGACTCCCAGATATTTAAAGGTGGACACCACCTGGACTGGGACGGGAAGGGCGCGTACCCCTATATCTGATAAGGGAAAGAGGGCCGATTTGTCCCAATTAACCCGGAGACCTGAGAACCCCCCATAGCATTCTATCAGGGACAGAAGGGATTCCAGAGAGGGGCCCACATCCCCAAGGTATACAAGTGTATCATCAGCATAGAGAGATACCTTTTCAATGATAGAACCTCTAGCAATGCCCTTAATGCTATCAGAGTGACGGATCGCCACAGCAAGGGGCTCAATGGCAAGTGCGAAGAGGAGGGGAGATAGTGGGCAACCCTGTCTAGTGCCCCTGGCCATAGGGAGAGTAGGTGAGATATTAAGATTGGTCCTTACCCTAGCCCTAGGGTCGTTATACAATAACCTAACCAATGCTGTGAAGCGAGGGCCAATACCCAGCCTGGGCAGGAGGGTCCACAAATAGGGCCACTCCACAGAATCAAACGCCTTGCAATTATCTAAGGATAATATAAACCCAGGGTCTGAAGACTTCTCTGCCTCTGCTACATTCAGGTGTAGTCTTTGAATATTTATGTCAGTACCCCTCCCTGGCATAAAGCCTGTCTGGTCTGGGTGGACCAAGGATAATATTACTTTATTAAGCCTTGTTGCCAGAATTTTTGCTAGTATTTTGACATCTGAGTTTAGGAGGGAAATTGGACGGTATGAGTCGGGATGCAGAGGGTCCTTACCAGGCTTGGGAATAACTACAATAAGGGCCTCTCGCATGGAGTCAGGAAGGGAACCGCTGTCGAGCGCATCGGAATACAGGCTAAGGAGATGGGGGACCAGAGTCTCACAGTTATCCCTATACCACTCACCTCCCAGTCCATCAAGTCCAGGTGTCTTACCGGGGGGCAATGATTGGATGGCCAGTTCCACCTCCTCCGCCGAGAGCGGGGCATCAAGCTCCAATGACTGTGCCGGTGTGAGCCTCCAAAGTGGAAGACTGTCAAGGAATCTGGAAATCTCGACGGAAGAGGCGGACAATCTGGAGCTGTAAAGAGAAGAGTAGAATTCGTGAAAAACCATGTTTATGGCCCGGGGTTCTGTGTTCAAGGCTCCGTTACTGTCAAGGATAGATGGAACGGATGCACACGGACGCTCAGCCCGCGAGAGATATGCAAGCAGCTTCCCATTTTTATCTCCAAATTCAAAGATGGACGCTTCCCTGGCTTGCAGGCGCTTGCTGGTGCGCTCCTTCACTACAGCTAGATGGTTCCTCTGCGCTTGGGCCCAAGTCTTTTTATTCCCCGGAGTAGGTTTCTCTAGATATTCCTTTTCTGCAGTCACCAGTGCAGCGGTCAGCCTCTCCTCCTGCGCATTTAATAACTTCCTATGGCCAGCTACACCTGACATGAATGCTCCCCGCACTGAGGACTTGTACGAGTCCCAGACTAGAAGAGGATCAGGATGGGTTGAGTGTACATCCCAGAACTCGCTATGCGCTGCCCTAACAGTACTCTGGACCGCTGGGGATAGGAGCCAGGCCGGGTGCAGGCGCCATAAGCGGGAGTCGCTGGGGGGGCCTATAAGGAGACTGATAAGCAAGGCGGAATGGTCAGATGCACTGCGCGGGCAATAGGATACTTGATCAACGTGCTGCAACATATCAGGGGAGACAAAGGCCAGATCAATCCGAGAGAAGCTCTTGTGCACAGAGGAATAGAATGAATATTCTCTCTCTTGAGGATGTTTACTACGCCAAACATCGGCGAGGTCTAGAGAAGTGAGCCACTCATTCAGACGGACCGAGCCTGTGTCTAGGCCGCTTGTGCGATCCAGGGAGGGATTAGGGACTGCATTGAAGTCACCAATGCAGAGGATCGGACTAGGAGGCATAGAAGCAAGTTTACCGGAGATTAGGTGCAATACAGCTGGATCAAAGGGAGGTGGGACATAGACCGACACTACAGTGAAAGTAAAGCCCCACAAGGCACAATGTATGACTACGTACCGGCCAAAGTGATCCGGTGCTACCTGTATGACCTCTATGGGAAGCGCTTTGGATATGAGTATGGATACTCCCCTGGCGTAGACAGAGTAGGAGGAATGATAACCTCTAGCCACCCAGGCCCGCTTCAGAGAGAGGACCTTCTGACCCGTAAGGTGTGTCTCTTGGATACATACAATGTGAGGGGCCTGACGCTTAATGACGTCTAACATCAGAGCCCTCTTGAATTTGGAGTTGAGTCCCCTCACATTCCAACTCATTACCTTAAGTGAGGACATCTTAGCGGAAGGGAAAGGGGTGTGGGGAAGGAGACGTGAGCAACCAAGCATTCATCCTTTCATACCACAGAGACATAGACAGACAGACAACAGTGAGCATAACAAATATAACCAGAACTGTACTAACAATCCCAAGAATATAAACCCCCTGTCTAACACCCTAACAGCAGTAGTGCAGACCTATACCCAATAACAATCAAAGAATAGAACAGTGGTCCCTAACTCAAGACAAACTTACACCATTTGTCCCGGGACCCCTAACCCTCAGAGTATATATAAACAGGAGGTATTTAGGCAGCCATGTTTAAAGAGAGCAAAGGAGGGGATAAGGGAAGAGTAATATGTAGAGGGGAGCGGTAAGAGGATAAGGGAGGGGGGGAGTAGGTACAAAGAAGGGGAAGGGGAGGGGAAAGAGAAATAAGTGCCATATGTGGCGCACAGGCCAAATTGACCAAAAGAGATAGCACATCAGTTATGGGGCACCATATACGAGGCGTGCGCCCCAATGTAAAGCAATATTAGAAAATTAGAGCAATGATTTAGGACCCCTAAGCATCAATACAGGACTAAGTCCAGCAATGTCATAGCTCATCAGATAAAAGGATATATGAGTCCAGTCACTCAGGAGGTGCGGGCCTTGCAGCGGGAGCCCGTGGAGCTGCATCAGCCCAGTGAAGTGCTTCGGTTGGGCAGGTGAAGAATCGAGTCTTCTGTCCGTCCACAATTCGGAGCTTGGAAGGATACATCATGGAGTATTTATACCCCTTGTCACGGAGACGGGCACGGACCTCAGTGAATTGTGCGCGTTGTTTCCTGACGGATGCAGAGAAATCAGGGTAGAAGGACACTCTGCTGTTGGCATAGAGGATTTCTCCCTTGGTACGGACAGCCCTGAGGATAGAGTCCCTGTCCCTAAAGTGCAGCAGCCGGGCCAGGAAGGGTCTTGGATTGCCCCCTGGGGGGCCAGGGCGGGATGGCACACGATGGGCCCTTTCCACTGTGAAGAACGGGGAAAAGGTATCTGCAGGAAGCAAATTTTTGAGCCAATTTTCAAAAAAGGATACCGGGTCAGACCCCTCCACTTTTTCGGGGAGGCCAACCACTCTGACGTTGTTCCGTCGCAGTCGGTTTTCGAGGTCGTCCGCTCTGTCGATGGATGCAGACATTTGGCGCTGAAGCTCTCTTATCTGTGTCGGCATAGGCCTCTGGACATCTTCCACCTCAGATATTCTGCGCTCAGTTTCGGTGATTCGCTCTTTAGCTTTATGGACATCGTGTCTTAAAAGAACAAAGTCCTGTCGCAGCTCATCCACCTTGGTAACCAGTTTGGATTGGCACCCATTAATGGCCGCCAGCACCTCTGCAAATTTGCGGTCCAGTTCAGTGGCCACGTCAGGCGGATCAGCGCCCTCTTCATAGCTTACAAGCTGTGGCGGGCTCTGGGAGCCTTCAAAGAGGGAGGGAGAGGAGTTTGGGGACCCCTGAGGAGAGCAGGGCTGTGTGCGGGAGAATCTCCCCAACTTTTTGGCAGCGTTCGACTGAATCTGTGCTAGAACGGCTTGTGATGTGGAGCAGTCCTGCGCATCCAGGGGTTCCAGGGACTGGAATGGAGGATCTTCATGGACGGATTCATCATCCGATGGAGGCGCAGACACCCCGGACGCTGCTTTGAGCAATTTAGCCGTCTTCCTCCGGTTACCCATGGCGTCTGGGCAGAGGGGGCCAGTGATAAACAATCGAGGAGCCTAGCGTCCAGTAATTAGCAGAAATAGAATCAGGGCCCACGTGGGAAATTGCAGCGGCACTGCAAGGGTTAATACAAAACAGAACCCGGGCAGGGGGTCACTGGGAGTATGGAGGACTCAGTGCTGGGCTGCACAGCTTGGGGTCCCCAGGTGAGAAGTGGGCAGCAGCAGGGGAATTACTTCCCTACCTTACTCCTGGCTGCAGTCCGGCAAGGGAGAGGTTAACCCTGCGCGCCTAGGCCTCAGGCAGCGCAGGGGAGTCCAGTATAATGGCGCCTCCGGCAGGCTGCAGGGGTGACTGGAGCGCTGCCGCGATCCTTCAAGTGGGTCGGCGGCTCCGTATGTCCAGAGGCGGGGGGGGGTTTCCCTCACCGCTCCGGTGTGCAGCCGCGATGTCGGGCGGCTACGGTCCCGCCGCCGCGCTGGGCACGTGGGAGCTGCAGGAGCTGGAGTGCGGGGGGGCCGCAAGGAGCCGGGGACCTCCGCGATATCGGCACCGGAGCGTGGAGGCAGGTACCCGCGGCACCGGGGAGCAGGCTGGAGGGGGCACAGGTGGAGGATGGCTGCCTAGGGAGGGTGATGGGGTGCCGGGTCCCGGGAGCTCCGCGGCGCACGTCCTCCTAGCTCGGCATCAGGCCACGCCCCCCCGTGCACCAGTTTTCTGTTGGACTTTGGTCGTTGTTACTGCTTGCACATGAATTTAAGAAGGGCGCGTGCCATATTTGTGTCGCACACAACCGTATTGTGGCACGGCTCCACTATTCTTCACACAACACAAATTTTGTCACTAAAATGGGTGTTCCGGTGCTCAGTCGGTTCATGCGTTACATTTATCAGGAAAACTCTGACAGAAGTGTGTCGCACGCCCCACGTTTAAGGTGCACCAAAAAAAGATGGTGCACCCTGTTAGGGCAGTGCAGGGAGTGCCAAATTCATGAATAACATGCACCACAATTTATGAATCTGGCGCCCTCTGCACAATACACCGGCACATGCACATAGTTCTATATGCACTGTTTTAAGTAAATGTGCACCATTAAGGTATGAGTGTCCATCACCTAGATATGTGCCAGCTCTTGCAGAAATGTATACAAGAACCCTCCCAGGAGCTTTGAAGGTCCTTCAAAGGTCCTTAAACTGCAGAAATGAAAGCTGTCTGAAGGGACACCCCTCATTTTCTGAGAAGCTTTGTTCTCATACTGTATACATGCAGTAAATGTTAAATAATTAAAAGAAAATTAGACTATTGGGGGCAATATATATACAGCCCAGGGGTCAAAAACTGCCCCCATGAGCAAGCTCCACATTTAGACATGTAACCTAATAGTACCACTTTGGATTGTTTGGTACATAGCCTGAAATAGGTAGTCAACTCCATACTAGGTACTTTTCAATCCATTTTATGCAGTGGAAAACCAATCATAGTATGTTATTTCGTGTGCAATATACTCACCTCAACTATGATAGATTTAATCACTGTGTCCTTTCTGCCTTGTGTCAGGGTAACAATCTCATTACCACAATGTCCCTCTCCAGGTACAGTCTGTGCACTCACTGTAAAGGACACTTCACCTGAAATACAATGAGCATGAGCATAACTACCATGGTAGAAGGTATAGCGGCTGGGAAGAGCTTGGAAACTCAGGGGAACCATCTGAATTGTTGACGAAATCTGTAGTGATAGATGTGAGACACTATGAGGGGAATTCAGTGAGTCCAAAGAGGAAAGCAAAAGACTATGGAATCCTCGTACAAGTTTTGCTATGACCTCTCTCTCACTCTGCTCCTCTTTATACCCCACCCTCTCCATAGACTTCTGTGGGGACATGTCATTTGAAACAACTGTTATATGACAGTCCAAGAATCATTTTGTAAAACAAAATTTGAAAAGTTTAGGATGGAAAAAAGGAGAGAAGAAAATAGTAGGATATCTGGATTTTTAGTGGATCCTCTGGACCACCGCGAGCAATGGCGTAAACTGACACCTGGGAACAGAATCTAAGTGGCACCTGGTTTTCACCAGAGCCCGCCGAAAAGCAGGATGGACTTGCTGCGGCAGGGTACCACTAGGTTGCTCCACTGACTTTGCACACAGTGGTGGCCAAGCCATGGTACAAAGTCGTGAGGCAGAATTGTGGTCAGGGACAGGCAGCACACGATCAACGTCAGGGACGAAGCAGGAGGTCAGGACAGGCAGTACGGAGTCAAATTCAGGAACGGAACCGGGGTCACAATGTGAAATGGGACAGGCATTAGGCAACAAAACAAGCTTTTTCTGAGGCATATGGCACAAATATCCAACAGGGAATGCTGGGAGAGGCTGGCTTTTATTCAATTCCTGGAAATGGCCACCACCAATAAGCGGAGCGCTGGGCCTTTAAATCTTCGAGAGCCCAAGCTGTGAGTAGCGGAGCAGGAACGTGGAGGGGTAAGAGAGCATAGCGGGGAGATGGGTGCCGGAGAGAGGCACAGGTGTGCCTGCGACCCGGGACTTGGGACATAGGAGCACCTGTGACAATGCCATATAAGAAAAAGTATAAAAATTGTCACCTATAGTTGATAGTGTCACTTCCCATGTTACAGTCACTCTCCCATTCGCTTCTATACAGTAATCCTCATCACCAGCGGTCATTTTTTTAGCTGTGAATTCATCAGATTTTTCCAAACCAATGTTTATCTAGAAAGAAAAAGGAAAATATAACACAAGACTGGATGACATTGGAGGATTAGGACATAGGGGCACACCGCTGCGTTGTCCGCTTA
Source organism: Engystomops pustulosus (assembly GCF_040894005.1). NCBI lineage: Eukaryota > Metazoa > Chordata > Amphibia > Anura > Leptodactylidae > Engystomops > Engystomops pustulosus. The sequence goes on from NC_092421.1 coordinate 62,693,565, forward strand.
CCCTTATGGTTTGCTTGAGGTAGTTAAAAACTGTGGATTTCAGATTGAAGGTCTCGCCCTGGATTGCTGAGTATGGCACAGATACCTCCAGGAAGAAAGGCTGGAACGTTACCAGTGACACCGGATCTATAAGACCAAAGCCGTTCTCCTCGGATGTGCAGAACACGCCAACCTTCCATGTTGTGATAGTGTCCGGTACGGTCAGCTTCGTATTAGAATGTCCAATGGAGCTACAGATTAAAAATAGAAAAGTTTTAAATGTTTTCAGAAATTTGGGGAAATCCCACTGAACCGTCTACGGGAAAGAACCATAGATAGTTGTGACAGCATAATCAGATGCCAGAGCAGAGTAAGTACATTCTTTTTTTGGCTTTCACATCTTCAGACCCTATATAGCAGTGGTGGCGAACCTATGGCACGGGTGCCAGAGGCGGCACTCAGAGCCCTTTCTGTGGGCACCCGGACCATCGCCCCAGAACACCAGACAGAACTCAAAGAATCTTCCTGCAGTTGCAAGCCACTTAAAAGATGCTGTTTTCATATTTTGATACTTGCTTCTCTACTTCGAACTGTAGGAATAGGGAGAATGAGTAGACAGGGCTGAATTATCTTTGGAGGATTCTCTGTGTACAAAAGGACACTGGAAAGAAGCTAAAATAATGCAAATTTTCCATCTTTTTACTGTGTTGCTGTCCACAGGAGGCCAATCTGATTGAAAATTGTTGAACAGGGAGCAATAAGTTACTGCTTTAATTTTTGGTTGGCAACTCACGATAAATAAGGGGGGTTTGGGTTGAAGTTTGGGCACTCGGTCGCTAGAAGGTTTGCATTCACTGCTATATAGGTTTTCAGGATTGCTAGGGTCCCCCCTTCCCAATCACATGAATGGACCCCCAAAGTTCACGACAAAGGAATAAAATGATATGTTTGAGACTGAAAATCTACTAAATACTTACTCAATCTCAATCAGGTCCCACAGCCAGGTCTCCGGGAACAACTTCCTTACAGTTTCGATAACTTCGGTATCATCACTATATTCACGATGAAACACAAAGCTTTGTGCTTCATCCACATCTAGAATCTCTGGAAACACAAAATGTGACTCTTTACTTGGTTCATTACTCACAAGGTATGTTTTGTTACTAAGACTCAACATAAACTACAACCATCTGCAACAAGGAGATAAAATACAGTGGGGCACATTTACTAAGAACAGTGCAGTGTGTACCATGTGCAGTGACCTGTGTATAACGCAGGGGGCGCCAGATTCAGGATTTGTGGTGCCCGTTCTTCATGAATCTGGTGCCCCCTGCACTGCCCCGACAAAGTGCACCAAATATTTTTGGTGCACCGTTAACATAGGGTTGCAACAGAATTCTGTCTGACTTTGCATAATAAGTGTGTTGCACAATAAGTTGTGTCCAACTGTGCACCGAAATGTCCCTTCCAGTGCCGAAATTTGTGTCTCGTAAAGAATAGTGCAGCCGCGACACAAAAGGGTTGGTGTGTAACACAAATGTGGCGCGGACAGTTCTTAAATACATGTGCAAGCAGGACATGAAAAGTCAGACAAAGAAATGGCACGAGGTCCATAGTAAATCTAAGCCAATGGGGCTTATTTACTTAGGGTCCCATGTCTGCATTTTCGTCGGGTTTCCCGACTTTTCGGGGATTGTGTCACATGCAATCGGATTTTGGCGCATCGGCGCCGGCTTTCACATAACAGAAATGGGGGGGGGCAGCCGTCGGAAAATCCAACGGATTCGGACTAAGCACAGGATTTAACATTTAAATTTGTGTTGCAAGTCAAGCACTTACAAGCACCGGGAACAAGGTGAACTCCAGCGGATCTGAGCAGGGAAGCGACACATGCAGGATATGGGGCGTAGGATCTTCTTGAATCAGGGCAGATGTGCATTCCGGCAGACACTCCGGATCAGTGATCGTGCAGGACCGGGTAAGTAAATGTGCCCCAACACGGGGATGCCGAACATGTTTATGATTTTGTTTGTTTACTTGTGTATTGGGAAACTGAGTTGATTTTAAGTTTTGGTTTTAAGTCTAATCGTTCATGTCATATCCTGCAATATTATGGTAGAAAATGCAAAATGAGAGGTTCCCAGCTGTCATGGCAACTGATCGGGGCCCCTGATGATCTGTGGGGGGTTAATCTGCACCGATAAGGTGACGCCCATATGTTGGTTCTGTAGAGGTGCTGTGGTTGGGTTTGACCTCTGCAGATGTGAATCGAGAAGCTGCCTTTATCGTTGCCTGTACTGTACAGGGCAATTGCCGTAGAGAGAACCTAAGAATTTCAGGGGTGCACTTTCAGGTCATGGGTGAATGTTAAAAAGACGTTGGTAGGACATTGTTTTCCTATAAGAGGTTATCACGGTTTTTCTACATCTTCACAAGCAGCGTGTTTCAGCTAGTTGTCATTTCAATAAACTTCAGGGATCAAGATGTTAGATTTGGGATTTCTGAGCCATACATCTGGATTGAAGATGAGCGAGCACTAAAATGCTCGAGTGCTCGTTACTCGACTCGAACTTTTTACTAAGCTCGAGTGCTCGTTTCGAATAACGAACCCCATTGAAGTCAATGGGAGACTCGAGCATTTTTCAAGGGGACCAAGGCTCTGCACAGGGAAGCTTGGCCAAAAACCTGGAAACCACAGAAAAGGATGGAAACACCACGGAAATGGACAGGAAACAGCAGGGGCAGCATGCATGGATGCTTCTGAGGCTGCTTAATCGCACCATTATGCCAAAATTATGGGCAACAGCATGGCGATGACAGAGTGACCGAATGAGGCTAGATAGCATCTAAAACATCCAATAATTGACCCTGACACTATAGGCATGCGGAGGCAGCGGCAGGCTAGAGAGTGGCAGGCTAGAGAGTGTCATGGCGACATACCCCAAATGGACTCAGGCTTCAAACCAATTAAAAAAATTCCTTTTGGCGAGGATAACGTGTAGCACAGTACGTATCAGTATTTGGCCTGGTTATGGTGGCAGAGAGGAACCAAAGGAGGTGAGCAAGAAATGAACTGATTTCCTATGTGAAAAAAGGTTGACGGTATATTTAGTCGATAACACAGCATGGCGGCGACAGAGTGACAAAGTTCCATAACGTATCTGGTGAAACACCCGAAAAATGTGGAGGCAGCTAAGGAGACGGCGTGTGGAGGCTGCTATGTAGATGACGTGTGGAGGCAGTGGGTACGGGTTATGGCACCCGAGATGAACGTAAGGAGGTGAGAAAAGAAGAGTGAAAAGCTAGATTTTAGAGGTAAAAGGTTATAGTAGTAGATTAAAGTTGCTGCAGTTAAAACAGCATCGCCACTGACCATCTGTGTTGACTCCTCAAAGTTACTCAGCACCTGACAGATATCAGACATCCACGTCCACTCCTCATTGTAGACTTGAGGAAGCTGACTGACCTGACTACCAGTTCTGGTGGAAGTTGACATCTGGCAGTCTACAATCGCTCTGCGCTGCTGGTAAACTCTGGATAACATGGTTAATGTTGAATTCCACCTCGTGGGCACGTCGCACAACAGTCGGTGAGCGGGCAGTTGGAGGCGGCGCTGCGCTGCCCTGAGAGTGGCAGCATCTGTGCTGGACTTCCTGAAATGCGCACAGATGCAGCGCAACTTCGTGAGCAAATCAGACAGATTGGGGTATGTCTTGAGGAAACGCTGAACTATGAGATTTAACACATGTGTCAGTCTGCCGAGTTGCAGAGCCGCCACCAGGTTACGGCCGTTGTCAGACACAACCATGCCTGGCTTCAGGTTCAGCGGTGCCAGCCACAGATCAATCTGCGCCGTGATGCCCTCTAATAGCTCTTGGGCGATGTTCTTTTTATCGCCTGGGCTCTACTAGAACACCCTAACGCTATCCCTGCAGCAGCAGCAGCTCTATCCCGGCATCCAGACAGAGAATGATCCGAGCAGCGCAGGCAGGGGCTAGTACAGTAATGGCGAACCTTTTGGAGATAGAGTGCCCAAACTACAACCAAAATCCACTTATGTACCGTGAAGTGCCAACAAGGCATTTTAAGCAGTAACTTATTGCTCCCTGTTCTTCCACATCTTTCAATTGTATCGGCCCCCTGAGGCCACCAATACAGTTGAAAGAAGGAGGGCAAATTCAGACTCTCGTTGTAGCTTCTCTCCAGGGTCTCTCTGTAGAGGAAAAATGATTGGTCCAGCAGGATGACCTCCAAAGATACTGCAGTTCTGTCAACACCTTCTCACTTTTCCTGCAGTTCCTAACAGCCAATGAAGTGTTGCTTTAAAATATCACTGAGAGCAGCATCTCTTAAGAGTGCCCACAGAAATGGCCCAGAGTGCCACCTCTGGCACCCGTGCCATAGCTTCACCACCACTTGGCTAGTATATTCCAGGGTCACCTGATCAGGCCAGCCAACCACTGCTATCGACATGTACATGTACCGCGTGATGCTGGGTGTACTGCAGAGTCTTCTGAATTGTGATTGGCTTTGTTTCTGGCCGCCAAAATTCTAAGTCTATTCACCTGACGAAAACGCATTGCCTGTGAAATTGGTGTATATTGGAAAATAATATGACTTTTGCTTACACGAACCATATCAATTATTTTCTAAAAGTGGACATCCCCTTTAATCCCATCTGCTTGAGCCCTTTTATACTATGGAAGGTATAGTAGATAGCAAGATTTATAACAAACAGGATGAATATTAGAAAAATATGTACCTTGATATGCTATTTCCCTTCCATCAGGAGAAGAGGACCCCACGCAGACAACTGGGCTTCTCACCATCGTGTTTGTGGCAACTTTCAGACCCAGGCTCTAAAACACAGAATTAAGGAAGCAAATAAATTACAAATTATCAGAGGATTTGTAACTTCTCCTGACATTTCTGTTTCCCCGTATAAATCTTAGATTTCTTAGAATTCACATACCCGTATTTTTCGGACTATAAGGCGCACAAAAAATCCTTTGATTTTCTCAGAAATCAAAGGTGCGCCTTATAGTCCAGTGCGCCTTATATATGAACCATACTTACAGACAACAGCTGCCTTGAACAGTGCACAGGTCTGCCACCTGCTGGTCATTCATCCTTATAATTGGCACCTTATTATCAGGTGCACCTTATATATGAACCTAGATGTTTTAGCAGCCATTTATTGATGGTGCACCTTATAATCCGGTGCGCCTTATAGTCCGAAAAATACGGTAAATGGTTTCCCTTTTAGATAATTTTTTACACTACCTAAAACCTAAAAATCTAAGATCCTCTGGACTGATTGGACTGCCCAGAGTTACTATAATACACCGAAATATGTAACATTAAACAAATTACGAAAGTATGTCCAACAAGAGACAAATCTAATCCTCAAAAAAAGAGAATACTGACCTTTATGATGTCATAGGCATTAGTGTCCAAGGGCGGGGTGGAGGGTATATAATAGACTCCATTCATAAAGATGGGTTCCAACTTTAAGCAGGCATCTTCCCGCTCCTCTTCTAGGTAATGACCATCGTGATTGTAACCAGACAAGTCAGTGACTGGCAGCAGATCATATATCTGAGTATTGAGACCAAAAAAGTAAAAAAAAAAGTGATTGGCAACTCATATTATAATAGCTTAATCCATTTTAATTAGGAACTTTCATACCGATTTCCGTGACATTTCAGCCTCAGACTTTAGCAGTGAGACACTGACATCCACAGCTCGTAACGCACAGAGAGAGTCTGGCTGAGCGAAGAGGGTGAGATCGACTTGTGATCCTGGAAGAGCTTCACTGGCAGAGAAGGAAAGCTTCACCTGAATGAAATCAAGGTACCATAGAGATAAACCCAAAGTTTCACAATGACCTCATTACATCACTACGGACAATAGATGATGTCACAACTTATCTCCTCCCTCTCCCTGTACAATGACTTCTATATAGATATCACCACTGAACAATCACTAGTCACAATAGATGTCACAACCAATGCTGGATTATGAAAGGGGCTCCCAGGGTGCATGCCCAGGGGCTCCCAAAGGGCCCCCCACTGACTAATGATGGATTATAGTGTGAGTTGCATGGCTGTCCAAGATCCAGCAGCAGGTTCAGACAACAGGGCAGTAGCTTATATCCTCCGCCTCCCTATACAATGACTGGTGAGACACAATGGTGGGGCGTGGCCTCTATCACTGGCGCACAAGCACCTTTATGTGATAAATCTCCCCCATGATGCTTAATAAGAATAATTACAATATTCAGTAGCATCTCACCTTGTTTGTGAAGCAGTTTTCTACATTGAAGCTGATACTATCGGCAAGGACCTGACCACTTTCCAGAACCAGGTAAACCAGAACTCTTGCCAAAGGTGCGGTGTGAACATTTACAGGAAGAGAGAATGTAAACTGTCCGAGAGATTCTATGGGAAACACATATAATATCAGTTTGTTTTCCCCCATCTATGGGTCAATTGGCATCAGCCTTATGGAGTAGTCAGATGCGTAAATGGGTCGTCTAGTTGCATCTACTAGGGCACATTTACTTACCCGGTGCCCGCTGTGCGTTTTCCCCATCTGCCGTGATTCATGAAGATTGTGCGCCCAATTTCCTGCATGTGTCACTTCCCTGATCAGGTCCGCCGGAGTTCACCTTCTTCCTCCCGGTGTATGTGAATGCATTGGATGCGACACAAATTGAATTGTTAAATCCTGCGCTTAGTCCGAATCAGTCGGACTGCCACGTCCCCCGGTTTGTGTCGTGTGAAAGCCGAGAAACCCGACGGAAATGTGGCCGCAGGACCCTTAGTAAATAAGCCCCAATGGGGCAGATTTACTTACCCGGTCCATTCGCGATCCAGCGGCGCGTTCTCTGCGGTGGATTCGGGTCCGGCCGGGATTCACTAAGGTAGTTCCTCCAACGTCCACCAGGTGGCGCTGCTGCGCTGAAGTTCCCCGAGGCCCACTGGAATGCCTTGAAGTTCACCGCCTTATTCATGGTGAAGGTAAGTGCAAGTCCCGAGAAACTTTTTTTTTTAAATGCAGCATTTTTTCCGAATCCATCAGGTTTTCGTTCGGCCACGCCCCCCGATTTCCGTCGCGTGCATGCTGGCGCCGATGAGCCACAATCCGATCGCGTGCGCCAAAATCCCGGGGCAATTCAGGGGAACCCCCAATGTGTACAAACACCATAATGCATGGATTCTGTATTATAACTACGGTATATCACACCATTTTTAACCATAACAATTTGTGACATAGTCATGTAAGGCAGTTACATCTCTGTGTGCATGATCACACTGTACCTTCATTTGCGGTTATTTTCACTTCATGCTTCCCCAAGTTGAGGATTCCTCCTTTTGCCATCATCTATAGGATAAGAAAATGACAAATATAAAAGTAGAGTTTGAATGGGTCGGGTTTGCCTTTTGCCTCTTTTTGATATCCAGCTATAAATGCATGACAAATACATAAATCAATGTATGCCTCCCATCTGTATAGCCTGTGCCGTGCACATGGCGGTGCGAGCAAACATAGAATAACTGAGGTTCCTGAGATCTTTTCATGGTGAGGATCTTCTAGAAGCCAAGATATTTCGGCAATATTTGCTGACAATGGGCAACAGCAGCAAAGTGGTTGTCGGCTTTCTTTTAGGAGGTCTTAAAAACAGAACTGGTCAAATATGATACAACGAGGAACTCCATTCTAACAATTCCATAATGGAATGTTGACTTTTTAAAAGAATACTTACAAATATTTTTCTCCCTCGCCTTAATAAAAGATGAAGACAGGTTTTAAGCTTTGTCTGCTCATATAAGGAGTCCAGGAGTTAATAGGTAATAAGGAGTTAATAAGTAAGAGGGACTGCTCACAACATGGCCGTCCCTCTCTGCGTTAGGGATGGTACAGAAAGCCGAGTGCCAGTCCCTTGGAATCAGACACCCTCTGCATGGGGCTGGCAACTAAAATGTAACCAGCTGTGATGTGATTGTGATGATCTGACACTAGCAGGGTGAATAAGTCCCTCCCTATCCATTGGTTAATTTATATGGGGTCATAATATCATAGCAAGTGACCCAGTGATGCTACCACCAGGATGAAGGATTGCAAGGCAAGCACACTGATATACTGGTGTGTGATCCCTTTAGCAGGATCTGCTCTTCTCTTTGCTTCTTATGGCCTGGCTTTTACAAAAAAAAAAAAAGGTCCTTTAAAATTATGCAAATGAGCTTGAGGGGCTCCGGTTTCCATAGCCTCATTTGCAGAATTTGTTAAGGGAAACCTACCACTTGAAGTGGCAGGTTTCTGATGGGAATACCGAGCACCAGCTCAGGGTGAGCTGGTGCCGGAGCTTATTTTTGCTAGTGTTTTAAACTGCGGTATCGCGGTTTAAAACACTTTTTAAACTTTATAGCCGGCGCAGGGAGCTTACCATGCGCGCGGCTACATAGGAAGTGAAGGAGAGCCGCGCGCATGGTAAGCTCCCTGCGCCGGTAAAGTTTAAAAAGTGTTTTAAACCGCGATACCGCGGTTTAAAACACTAACAAAAATAAGCTCCGGCACCAGCTCACCCTGAGCTGGTGCCCGGTATTTCCATCAGAAACCTGCCACTACAAGTGGTAGGTTTCCTTTAAGCCTTTTAATTTAAATAACAGGACATGAGAAGCTAAAAGAAGAGATTATCCTTCATCCTGGTCATAGATGTCCTTTAAACATGGGCAATACTGAAGAAATAAGCAATCAGGGAAACTGGATATATATTAACAAGTTGCTTGTAGTTTTCTTAAATTAAGTAAGCTGAGTTTTATTAATCATTCTTATAGTGTACATTAATGTTTCAGTGGATAACCCCTTCAAAAAGCCCTGAATAGTTATACTTACCAGGTGATAAAACACAACACTCTGAGCTTTGCCAACCCCCTCAGGAGTGAGAGCATAAAACACTGTAAACGTCTCATCATTTCCGCAGGTCAGTGTCCTGTATATGGGTTGGATCTTTACATAGCTCTTTGTTCTCGAGTAGAAAGGTTGAACTCTTTGTGAAGCCTCCTCGTAACGTGGAAACAACGTGAAAGGACTATAACATTGTTCTGACGTCTTGTAAACGGCCTGTGCGAATCCAGAAAAAAATAATAATTTTTTGAACCTTAGAATATGATATTTTCGAGAGATTTGGACTGATATTTCTCACCCTGAGATATATAGATGACGCAGGAAATGACTTGGTGTCAATAGAAAAATCTGCGGTTCCATCAGGTCCGGTTGTGTAGGTGAAGTGTTTGTTGCTTACAAAGATGGTTATATTCTCATTTGGAATTGGCTTTCCAGAGGCGTCTTCAAGGAAGATCTGCTCAAGGAAATAATAATATATGAGATAACACTGTGGTGTTATTTGTGCCTCTATTGGTGTGAAACAGAACATGACATCAATCATATCTACTCCGGACCTCATCCCCTCTCACCTGTCCATAGATGGGAATGCCCTCCTTAAAGTGGGAATCCAACTGTCGGAATGATACTTTAGCTAGAGTCTCCTTTATCTTGGATTCTCCCTCTCCGGTCATTATTTCTCCTATTGGTGATAGATCAAAAAATAAACCCTTTAAAGGGGTATTCCCACAAAGACAAGTTTCTTATATGTACTCTGGATAACAAAATAACACATTCTCTAATTCACTCCAATTCAAAAATACAGCATTTCACAGATATAATTCCAACCTCCATCAGTCCTGCTGTGCGTAATTTCAGTTGCCCCTAGACACGACCCTGTAACTTCTGACTTTAGGGTCAGGCCGTCATCTTTGATTTCTGTTTGAGTGCTTCCTGAGTTTCTCTGTCTTTCTGCTCTGAGCTTGTAGCCACGCTCTCTGCACGGAGCTCACTGACACTTACTGACTCACTTCCTGCCAGCACATCCTGAGCAGAAAGAAGCTGCAAACTACAAGGAGATAAGTGATCTGGGGGAAGAGGGAGGCAGGCACATACCTGTGAAATCTAGCAGAGCTAAAAGTGTAAAAGTCAGCCTCTGTGTAGTAGGCATCTCATCATCTCGGATCTGTCTCATTTCTCCTTCTATGTGTCAGTGTGTTAGTACAATGTCAGCAGCATGAAAAGGTTTAAAGGGCCAGTGCACCGCTGATTGGTGCTGGCCATTCCAGGAAATAGTTTAAAGCCGGCCTCTCCCAGCATTCCGTATTTGACTCTGATCCTGTTCCGCCTGTCCTGCCTTGTTACTCTGTTCCCGACTCTGATTCTGTGCTGCCCGTCCTGACCTCCTGCCTGCCCCCAACTATGATCCTGCCTAACGTCTTGGCTGCCACCACGGACAAGGTCGTAGCTGTGGAACAACCTGGTGGTACCACGCCGGGTATCACTTAGATGCCAGTCCCAGGTGTCGGCTTACGTCATCATCCGCGGTGGTCCGGTGGGTCCAGCCTGACAGTACCCTGATATTCTAACCACATTGTCACCCCAGAGAACTACATGGATCATGAAGTGTCTGCTTAGGGATTTTGCTCTGACCACACTGAGTGATAAATAAAAAAGTTAAATTGTAAAGTAAGTGGTGAAAATGATCTTTATTGTGTAGGGATTGAGATGTGAGAATTTTCTTTTGTCGGAAAATCCCTTTAAACACTCCCACTTTTTATTATTTTCTATTTGTACTCTTCTTTTACCTCACCTGTTCCTTCTTCAGTTATTTTCACACTTGCAGTAAGTTTCATCTCATATCCGGAACGTTTCATTTGGAAGAGTCTAGTCTTTACCACTTGTGAGAAACATCCATTTTTATCAGCCTGAAAAGGAAATCAATTCTTATAGGTAACTTACCATGAGCAATCTACTATCAGAGGTAGATCTGATGGTAGATTCATCCTACTGCCTCTGCCCTAATCTGTAATTTAATAATCCTGGAACCTAACTTGTTAAAAACTTTATTTTAGCAATATGTAAATTAACTGCAGAGGCTACTGGGGCATGGAGTAGCCTTAGTTAATTTGCAGTTAATTTGCATATTGATAAAAAAAAATTGTTAAAAGTTAGGTTCTAGGATTATTAAATTACAGATTATGGTAAAGGCAGAAAGGAGGAATTTTCCATCAGATCCTACTTCTACTGGTAGATTCCTCATGGTAGGTTTCCTTTAAAGGTTCAGATGACCATTATCATTCCCTCAAAACATTTAAAAGATTGATGGAAACACCCAATCACAAATGCAATGGAGCTCAATAAAGGTGAACTTTAAAGTCAAGAATAAGATGAAAAACCTAGTCATCCCATATTCTGTTGTCCTCACCCGATGTGACAAGTGTTCACATACTCCTCTTTCTTCTTGAGGGCAGGAATTGTAATTGTCTGCAAATGCTCTGCAGACTTGGACATCGATTTTGCCCACAACCGGTTTTCCATAGGTGTACCTGATGAAATAGACTTATCATAATTTCTACTTTGTTTGATAAATGGTTTCACACATTTGAAATATGACAAAAATAATGTAAAGGTATAAACTACAGCTATGGGAACATATATAGTTGCCAAAATTGACAATTGACAAACAGTGCAGAAATATTACAATGGACTCATAGTTATGTTTTCACTGTATAACTATGGGGTCACTCCCTCTTTTTCACCCCACTCCTTAGGACAACTACACACTAGAGGAGGACAGTGAGATTCTAACTATGAGTTTAATTATTGCTCCTTCTGTAAATACCTACTTGGCACATACAGTCACTGGAACCTCTTCATGCAGAATGGTAATGACTGGTGGGAGAGTCACCTTCACCTCAAATTTGGGTAGCACTACAAATAAAGAAATAAAATATTATACCAAATACTAGAAGTCTGGATTTTTGTAAACACTCAGCTGGCTATGAACAACCAGGCCACATTTTTGTTGGCCGTATGTTATCCATTAGTATCTTTTCTATGTATCATTAAAAGAAATCGACCATTTGATTTCATGCATTATGAAGCAAACATATATTGAGAATGCTGTAGCTACACTGATGCAGAATCATATCTTGTTTAATCCCCGAGCTGAGTGGTTTTGCTGAAAAAACTATTATAACATTTAGGATCTTGGGAAAGCTGGATTGCCTTCAGCCTGCTTGTTACATGGAGCTTCCTGGACTGTCCAGACAGGACTAATCAGCCTGAGCTGGATGACTCATACACAGCAGCTGGGGGATGGCGCATCTATTGATTACTTCTGCCTGTCAAGGATAACACAGTGACTACATCATTCTCTGGAGCAGTGCATAATTAGGGTAAGTGGAGAAGCGCCGGAGCAGCTACAGGAGCGACAGAGCCTCATTATCATAATTTTAGAATTGTTTTTTCAGCAAAACCACTCAGTTCAGTGATTAAAAAAGATATGTTTCTGCATCAGCATGGCTACAGAATTCTAAAGGTAAGTTTTCATAATGCATGAAAACAAATGGTAGATTTCCTGTAATGTAATAAAAATACCGTATTCCTCCACAGTAAACTGCTTCTCGATTTGGGAGCCTTTTTTCCTCTGGACAATCAGTTTATAAGTTCCCAGTAGAGGCTCAGAGGTGAGAAGGAAGGACTCTTGTGCTATCCCTTTCTTTGTCTCCACATTCAGCCATTGGGCGATGCGATTTCCATGCGGATCCTAAACGAAGAAATCCAGGTTCAATAGTCATTTTTATATGTCTATCTACAGTATCTGTCTTCCATCTGTCTGATCTCATATCTGTCTATTCCTATACTCAATAGTAACTATGTAAGATGAGAATTATAAACTCCTTACCTCAGCAAAAACCACAGGAAACTAAAAGAAAAAGAAAATATGCATTAACATTGAGAAAACTATAATTATTTCTACTTTGTTTTACTTAATTTTCTCAAGTAAAAGCAACGACCAGATATAGAACTTATCCCTCTACCTCTGCTTATCCAAACTGCATCTCCCCAAACAGGGTTGAACCTAAACTCTCTGCCAACTATAGAACCGAACCCACCTCTGCCTTATCCAGAAGTAATATTTATGTTTCTTTTAGTACGTGGACTTTCCATGCAAAGCAAAGAAGATATTTTCAATTGGCATATCCTTTGTATCGGATAACTGCGCACCTGGTGCTGCCCCCTATCTTGCTGCAGATGGTGCTTTCTGAGGCAAGAGGCTCAATTCGCCTCATGGCTGGTGAAACCCAAGCTTCTGCTAAGTGTATACATGAGGAGGAAGGTCCCCAGTGATTTCATTCTCCATATTGTGACAACACTGAGGAAAACACCTGAACATCAGCAACATCACTACTCCACTCCTATTAAAGGAGTATTCCCACAAAGACAAGATTCTTAAATATACTCAGGTTAACACAATAATAAATTCTCTATTATTCTTGTATCCGTCTCATAAATCTCATCATCTCTCATCTCTTTTTTTATGTGTCAGATACTAGCACATGTTCAGAAGCTAATATGAGAGTGTATATAAACCCTGTACCCTCATAATCTAAGCACATTGTCAGCATACAGCATCTCATAGCACAGAGGGATCATAAAGTGTCTGCTTAGAGAGGTCCCGCCTACACCCTGGCATCTTACACTGACCATCACTGAGTGATAGGAGCTAAAACAGCACAATCTTCATGGTGTAAACCTAACTAGGGGATTAAAATTTGAAAACTTTCATGGGCAAAACCATTTTAGGGGGGAGGAGGGGGCACCGAGTAAAAAAAAAATCTTTCTTACCCCTTGCTGATAGTGATCGACAACTTCATCTACATAAATATCTATGGTGAGAAATGTCACTCGCTCTGAGGTCAGGGGCAATCAGAACTCACAGGGGCATTTCTCATGGATAGCACCAGCCCCTACGTCTGTGGGAGTCCATGTGTCTTGCTATGCAAATCCCTTTCTGTTGTAGATTTAAGTCATTATTTATGCAAATTGTTTAGTGACAAAATGTATAAAATAAATGTGTTGGAGGCCGTAATCCCATCTTTCCAGCACATTCAATACCTCTTTTTATAAAACTGGTGAGCGAAAATCTCCAAAAAATGGAAGTTCACATTGGTATCTACTTTTACCACAATATCACCAAAAAAAATCTGAAATCATGTATATAATCTGACATATACAACCCATTTCTGCTGCTGTCATATACTACCCGCATATATATATATACTACCCGCATATATATACTACGCCCATATACAGTGTCAGACTGGCACAATAGAGGACCAGTAGATCCTCGGCTGGACAAAAGCTGTAACTAAATACTGGACCCCAGGGAACCCCAGTCGGATATAATTCATATAGGAGAAGTGCCGGATCTGTATTTGATATCAATGATGGAAATCTTTCACTCACCTTCTCAGACACTGCATGAAACGATTCATCCAAGGCAGCGATACGGAACAGAACTACATTAAAGAAAATTAAATAGATACAAAGTCAATAACAAGTGTTCTCAAAAAGACAACATACAGGGGCACAGTATAATGGGGAGGGTAGAGTACATACAGGGCACAGTATAATGGGGAGGGCAGAGTACATACAGGGCACAGTATAATGGGGAGGGTAGAGTACATACAGGGACACAGTATAATGGGGAGGGTAGAGTACATACAGGGCACAGTATAATGGGGAGGGTAGAGTACATACAGGGCACAGTATAATGGGGAGGGTAGAGTACATACAGGGGCACAGTATAATGGGGAGGGTAGAGTACATACAGGGCACAGTATAATGGGGAGGGTAGAGTACATACAGGGGCACAGTATAATGGGGAGGGTAGAGTACATACAGGGGCACAGTATAATGGGGAGGGTAGAGTACATACAGGGGCACAGTATAATGGGGAGGGTAGAATACATACAGGGCACAGTATAATAGGGAGGGTAGAGTACATACAGGGCACAGTATAATGTGGAGGGTAGAGTACATACAGGGGCACAGTATAATGGGGAGGGTAGAGTACATACAGGGGCACAGTATAATGGGGAGGGTAGAGTACATACAGGGGCACAGTATAATGGGGAGGGTAGAGTACATACAGGGGCACAGTATAATGGGGAGGGTAGAGTACATACAGGGGCACAGTATAATGGGGAGGGTAGAGTACATACAGGGGCACAGTATAATGGGGAGGGTAGAGTACATACAGGGACACAGTATAATGGGGAGGGTAGAGTACATACAGGGCACAGTATAATGGGGAGGGTAGAGTACATACAGGGCACAGTATAATGGGGAGGGTAGAGTACATACAGGGGCACAGTATAATGGGGAGGGTAGAGTACATACAGGGACACAGTGTAATGGGGAGGGTAGAGTACATACAGGGGCACAGTATAATGGGGAGGGTAGAGTACATACAGGGGCACAGTATAATGGGGAGGGTACAGTACATACAGGGGCACAGTATAATGGGGAGGGTAGAGTACATACAGGGCACAGTATAATGGGGAGAGTAGAGTACATACAGGGGCACAGTATAATGGGGAGGGTAGAGTACATACAGGGCACAGTATAATGGGGAGGTTAGAGTACATACAGGGGCACAGTATAATGGGGAGGGTAGAGTACATACAGGGGCACAGTATAATGGGGAGGGTAGAATACATACAGGGACACAGTGTAATGGGGAGGGTAGAGTACATACAGGAGCACAGTATAATGGGGAGGGTTGAATACATACAGGGACACAGTGTAATGGGGAGGGTAGAGTACATACAGGGGCACAGTATAATGGGGAGGGTAGAGTACATACAGGGGCACAGTATAATGGGGAGGGTACAGTACATACAGGGGCACAGTATAATGGGGAGGGTAGAGTACATACAGGGGCACAGTATAATGGGGAGGGTACAGTACATACAGGGGCACAGTATAATGGGGAGGGTAGAGTACATACAGGGGCACAGTATAATGGGGAGGGTAGAGTACATACAGGGACACAGTATAATGGGGAGAGTAGAGTACATACAGGGGCACAGTATAATGGGGAGGGTAGAGTACATACAGGGCACAGTATAATGGGGAGGGTAGAGTACATACAGGGGCACAGTATAATGGGGAGGGTAGAGTACATACAGGACACAGTATAATGGGGAGGGTAGAGTACATACAGGGGCACAGTATAATGGGGAGGGTAGAGTACATACAGGGGCACAGTATAATGGGGAGGGTAGAGTACATACAGGGCACAGTATAATGGGGAGGGTAGAGTACATACAGGGCACAGTATAATGGGGAGGGTAGAGTACATACAGGGGCACAGTATAATGGGGAGGGTAGAGTACATACAGGGCACAGTATAATGGGGAGGGTAGAGTACATACATGGGCACAGTATAATGGGGAGGGTAGAGTACATACAGGACACAGTATAATGGGGAGGGTAGAGTACATACAGGGGCACAGTATAATGGGGAGGGTAGAGTACATACAGGGGCACAGTATAATGGGGAGGGTAGAGTACATACAGGGACACAGTATAATGGGGAGGGTAGAGTACATACAGGGCACAGTATAATGGGGAGGGTAGAGTACATACAGGGCACAGTATAATGGGGAGGGTAGAGTACATACAGGGCACAGTATAATGGGGAGGGTAGAGTACATACAGGGCACAGTATAATGGGGAGGGTAGAGTACATACATGGGCACAGTATAATGGGGAGGGTAGAGTACATACAGGGGCACAGTATAATGGGGATGGTAGAGTACATACAGGGGCACAGTATAATGGGGAGGGTAGAGTACATACAGGGGCACAGTATAATGGGGAGGGTAGAGTACATACAGGGGCACAGTATAATGGGGAGGGTAGAGTACATACAGGGACACAGTATAATGGGGAGAGTAGAGTACATACAGGGCACAGTATAATGGGGAGGGTAGAGTACATACAGGGCACAGTATAATGGGGAGGGTAGAGTACATACAGGGGCACAGTATAATGGGGAGGGTAGAGTACATACAGGGCACAGTATAATGGGGAGGGTAGAGTACATACAGGGACACCGTGTAATGGGGAGGGTAGAGTACATACAGGGGCACAGTATAATGGGGAGGGTAGAGTACATACAGGGGCACAGTATAATGGGGAGGGTAGAGTACATACAGGGGCACAGTATAATGGGGAGGGTAGAGTACATACAGGGACACAGTATTATGGGGAGGGTAGAGTACATACAGGGCACAGTATAATGGGGAGGGTAGAGTACATACAGGGGCACAGTATAATGGGGAGGGTAGAGTACATACAGGGACACCGTGTAATGGGGAGGGTAGAGTACTTACAGGGGCACAGTATAATGGGGAGGGTAGAGTACATACAGGGACACAGTATAATGGGGAGGGTAGAGTACATACAGGGCACAGTATAATGGGGAGGGTAGAGTACATACAGGGGCACAGTATAATGGGGAGGGTAAAGTACATACAGGGGCACAGTATAATGGGGAGGGTAGAGTACATAAAGGGGCACAGTATAATGGGGAGGGTAGAGTACATACAGGGGCACAGTATAATGGGGAGGGTAGAGTACATACAGGGGCACAGTATAATGGGGAGGGTACAGTACATACAGGGGCACAGTATAATGGGGAGAGTAGAGTACATACAGGGCACAGTATAATGTGGAGGGTAGAGTACATACAGGGGCACAGTATAATGGGGAGGGTAGAGTACATACAGGGGCACAGTATAATGGGGAGGGTAGAGTACATACAGGGCACAGTATAATGGGGAGGGTAGAGTACATACAGGGGCACAGTATAATGGGGAGGGTAGAGTACATACAGGGCACAGTATAATGGGGAGGGTAGAGTACATACAGGGGCACAGTATAATGGGGAGGGTAGAGTACATACAGGGCACAGTATAATGGGGAGAGTAGAGTACATACAGGGGCACAGTATAATGTGGAGGGTAGAGTACATACAGGGACACAGTGTAATGGGGAGGGTAGAGTACATACAGGGGCACAGTATAATGGGGAGGGTAGAGTACATACAGGGGCACAGTATAATGGGGAGGGTACAGTACATACAGGGGCACAGTATAATGGGGAGGGTAGAGTACATACAGGGCACAGTATAATGGGGAGAGTAGAGTACATACAGGGGCACAGTATAATGGGGAGGGTAGAGTACATACAGGGACACAGTGTAATGGGGAGGGTAGAGTACATACAGGGGCACAGTATAATGGGGAGGGTAGAGTACATTGAGGGGCCCAGTATAATGGGGAGGGTACAGTACATACAGGGGCACAGTATAATGGGGAGGGTAGAGTACATACAGGGGCACAGTATAATGGGGAGGGTACAGTACATACAGGGGCACAGTATAATGGGGAGGGTAGAGTACATACAGGGGCACAGTATAATGGGGAGGGTAGAGTACATACAGGGACACAGTATAATGGGGAGGGTAGAGTACATACAGGGCATAGTATAATGGGGAGGGTAGAGTACATACAGGGACACCGTGTAATGGGGAGGGTAGAGTACATACAGGGGCACAGTATAATGGGGAGGGTAGAGTACATACAGGGGCACAGTATAATGGGGAGGGTAGAGTACATACAGGGGCACAGTATAATGGGGAGGGTAGAGTACATACAGGGACACAGTATTATGGGGAGGGTAGAGTACATACAGGGCACAGTATAATGGGGAGGGTAGAGTACATACAGGGGCACAGTATAATGGGGAGGGTAGAGTACATACAGGGACACCGTGTAATGGGGAGGGTAGAGTACATACAGGGACACAGTATAATGGGGAGGGTAGAGTACATACAGGGCACAGTATAATGGGAAGGGTAGAGTACATACAGGGGCACAGTATAATGGGGAGGGTAAAGTACATACAGGGGCACAGTATAATGGGGAGGGTAGAGTACATAAAGGGGCACAGTATAATGGGGAGGGTAGAGTACATACAGGGGCACAGTATAATGGGGAGGGTAGAGTACATACAGGGGCACAGTATAATGGGGAGGGTACAGTACATACAGGGGCACAGTATAATGGGGAGGGTAGAGTACTTACAGGGGCACAGTATAATGTGGAGGGTAGAGTACATACAGGGGCACAGTATAATGGGGAGGGTAGAGTACATACAGGGGCACAGTATAATGGGGAGGGTAGAGTACATACAGGGCACAGTATAATGGGGAGGGTAGAGTACATACAGGGGCACAGTATAATGGGGAGGGTAGAGTACATACAGGGGCACAGTATAATGGGGAGGGTAGAGTACATACAGGGACACAGTATAATGGGGAGGGTAGAGTACATACAGGGGCACAGTATAATGGGGATGGTAGAGTACATACAGGGCACAGTATAATGGGGAGGGTAGAGTACATACAGGGACACAGTATAATGGGGATGGTAGAGTACATACAGGGGCACAGTATAATGGGGATGGTAGAGTACATACAGGGCACAGTATAATGGGGAGGGTAGAGTACATACAGGGACACAGTATAATGGGGAGGGTAGAGTACATACAGGGCACAGTATAATAGGGAGGGTAGAGTACATACAGGGCACAGTATAATGGGGAGGGTAGAGTACATACAGGGCACAGTATAATGGGGAGAGTAGAGTACATACAGGGACACAGTATAATGGGGAGGGTAGAGTACATACAGGGCACAGTATAATGGGGAGGGTAGAGTACATACAGGGGCACAGTATAATGGGGATGGTAGAGTACATACAGGGGCACAGTATAATGGGGAGGGTAGAGTACATACAGGGGCACAGTATAATGGGGAGGGTAGAGTACATACAGGGGCACAGTATAATGGGGAGGGTAGAGTACATACAGGGACACAGTATAATGGGGAGGGTAGAGTACATCCAGGGGACAGTATAATGGGGAGGGTAGAGTACATACAGGGCACAGTATAATGGGGAGGGTAGAGTACATACAGGGGCACAGTATAATGGGGAGGGTAGAGTACATACAGGGGCACAGTATAATGGGGAGGGTACAGTACATACAGGGCACAGTATAATGGGGAGGGTAGAGTACATACAGGGACACCGTGTAATGGGGAGGGTAGAGTACATACAGGGGCACAGTATAATGGGGAGGGTAGAGTACATACAGGGGCACAGTATAATGGGGAGGGTAGAGTACATACAGGGGCACAGTATAATGGGGAGGGTAGAGTACATACAGGGACACAGTATTATGGGGAGGGTAGAGTACATACAGGGCACAGTATAATGGGGAGGGTAGAGTACATACAGGGGCACAGTATAATGGGGAGGGTAGAGTACATACAGGGACACCGTGTAATGGGGAGGGTAGAGTACATACAGGGACACAGTATAATGGGGAGGGTAGAGTACATACAGGGCACAGTATAATGGGGAGGGTAGAGTACATACAGGGGCACAGTATAATGGGGAGGGTAAAGTACATACAGGGGCACAGTATAATGGGGAGGGTAGAGTACATAAAGGGGCACAGTATAATGGGGAGGGTAGAGTACATACAGGGGCACAGTATAATGGGGAGGGTAGAGTACATACAGGGGCACAGTATAATGGGGAGGGTACAGTACATACAGGGGCACAGTATAATGGGGAGGGTAGAGTACTTACAGGGGCACAGTATAATGTGGAGGGTAGAGTACATACAGGGGCACACTATAATGGGGAGGGTAGAGTACATACAGGGGCACAGTATAATGGGGAGGGTAGAGTACATACAGGGCACAGTATAATGGGGAGGGTAGAGTACATACAGGGGCACAGTATAATGGGGAGGGTAGAGTACATACAGGGCACAGTATAATGGGGAGGGTAGAGTACATACAGGGGCACAGTATAATGGGGAGGGTAGAGTACATACAGGGCACAGTATAATGGGGAGAGTAGAGTACATACAGGGGCACAGTATAATGTGGAGGGTAGAGTACATACAGGGACACAGTGTAATGGGGAGGGTAGAGTACATACAGGGGCACAGTATTATGGGGATGGTAGAGTACATACAGGGGCACAGTATAATGGGGAGGGTAGAGTACATTGAGGGGCCCAGTATAATGGGGAGGGTACAGTACATACAGGGGCACAGTATAATGGAGAGGGTAGAGTACATTCAGGGGCACAGTATAATGGGGAGGGTACAGTACATACAGGGGCACAGTATAATGGGGAGGGTAGAGTACATACAGGGGCACAGTATAATGGGGAGGGTACAGTACATACAGGGGCACAGTATAATGGGGAGGGTAGAGTACATACAGGGGCACAGCATAATGGGGAGGGTAGAGTACATACAGGGACACAGTATAATGGGGAGAGTAGAGTACATACAGGGGCACAGTATAATGGGGAGGGTAGAGTACATACAGGGCACAGTATAATGGGGAGGGTAGAGTACATACAGGGCACAGGATAATGGGGAGAGTAGAGTACATACAGGGGCACAGTATAATGTGGAGGGTAGAGTACATACAGGGACACAGTGTAATGGGGAGGGTAGAGTACATACAGGGGCACAGTATAATGGGGAGGGTAGAGTACATACAGGGGCACAGTATAATGGGGAGGGTAGAGTACATACAGGGCACAGTATAATGGGGAGAGTAGAGTACATACAGGGGCACAGTATAATGGGGAGGGTAGAGTACATACAGGGGCACAGTATAATGGGGAGGGTACAGTACATACAGGGGCACAGTATAATGGGAAGGGTCGAGTACATACAGGGCACAGTATAATGGGGAGGGTAGAGTACATACAGGGCACAGTATAATGTGGAGGGTAGAATACATACAGGGACACATTATAATGGGGAGGGTAGAGTACATAAAGGTCACAGTATAATGGGGAGGGTAGAGTACATACAGGGGCACAGTATAATGGGGAGGGTAGAGTACATACAGGGCACAGTATAATGGGGAGGGTAGAGTACATACAGGGGCACAGTATAATGGGGAGGGTAGAATACATACAGGGCACAGTATAATGGGGAGGGTAGAGTACATACAGGGCACAGTATAATGAGGAGAGTAGAGTACATACAGGGCACAGTATAATGGGGAGTGTAGAGTACATACAGGGACACAGTATAATGGGGAGGGTAGAGTACATACAGGGCACAGTATAATGGGGAGGGTAGAGTACATACAGGGGCACAGTATAATGGGGAGGGTAGAGTACATACAGGGCACAGTATAATGGGGAGGGTAGAGTACATACAGGGCACAGGATAATGGGGAGAGTAGAGTACATACAGGGGCACAGTATAATGT
Organism: Engystomops pustulosus; assembly: GCF_040894005.1. NCBI lineage: Eukaryota > Metazoa > Chordata > Amphibia > Anura > Leptodactylidae > Engystomops > Engystomops pustulosus. The sequence goes on from NC_092421.1 coordinate 62,715,826, forward strand.
GGAGGGTAGAGTACATACAGGGACACAGTGTAATGGGGAGGGTAGAGTACATACAGGGGCACAGTATAATGGGGAGGGTAGAGTACATACAGGGGCACAGTATAATGGGGAGGGTAGAGTACATACAGGGCACAGTATAATGGGGAGAGTAGAGTACATACAGGGGCACAGTATAATGGGGAGGGTAGAGTACATACAGGGGCACAGTATAATGGGGAGGGTACAGTACATACAGGGGCACAGTATAATGGGAAGGGTCGAGTACATACAGGGCACAGTATAATGGGGAGGGTAGAGTACATACAGGGCACAGTATAATGTGGAGGGTAGAATACATACAGGGACACATTATAATGGGGAGGGTAGAGTACATAAAGGTCACAGTATAATGGGGAGGGTAGAGTACATACAGGGGCACAGTATAATGGGGAGGGTAGAGTACATACAGGGCACAGTATAATGGGGAGGGTAGAGTACATACAGGGGCACAGTATAATGGGGAGGGTAGAATACATACAGGGCACAGTATAATGGGGAGGGTAGAGTACATACAGGGCACAGTATAATGAGGAGGGTAGAGTACATACAGGGCACAGTATAATGGGGAGTGTAGAGTACATACAGGGACACAGTATAATGGGGAGGGTAGAGTACATACAGGGCACAGTATAATGGGGAGGGTAGAGTACATACAGGGCACAGTATAATGGGGAGGGTAGAGTACATACAGGGGCACAGTATAATGGGGAGGGTAGAGTACATACAGGGACACAGTATAATGGGGAGGGTAGAGTACATACAGGGCACAGTATAATGGGGAGGGTAGAGTACATACAGGGGCACAGTATAATGGGGAGGGTAAAGTACATACAGGGGCACAGTATAATGGGGAGGGTAGAGTACATAAAGGGGCACAGTATAATGGGGAGGGTAGAGTACATACAGGGGCACAGTATAATGGGGAGGGTAGAGTACATACAGGGGCACAGTATAATGGGGAGGGTACAGTACATACAGGGGCACAGTATAATGGGGAGGGTAGAGTACTTACAGGGGCACAGTATAATGTGGAGGGTAGAGTACATACAGGGGCACACTATAATGGGGAGGGTAGAGTACATACAGGGGCACAGTATAATGGGGAGGGTAGAGTACATACAGGGCACAGTATAATGGGGAGGGTAGAGTACATACAGGGGCACAGTATAATGGGGAGGGTAGAGTACATACAGGGCACAGTATAATGGGGAGGGTAGAGTACATACAGGGGCACAGTATAATGGGGAGGGTAGAGTACATACAGGGCACAGTATAATGGGGAGAGTAGAGTACATACAGGGGCACAGTATAATGTGGAGGGTAGAGTACATACAGGGACACAGTGTAATGGGGAGGGTAGAGTACATACAGGGGCACAGTATTATGGGGATGGTAGAGTACATACAGGGGCACAGTATAATGGGGAGGGTAGAGTACATTGAGGGGCCCAGTATAATGGGGAGGGTACAGTACATACAGGGGCACAGTATAATGGAGAGGGTAGAGTACATTCAGGGGCACAGTATAATGGGGAGGGTACAGTACATACAGGGGCACAGTATAATGGGGAGGGTAGAGTACATACAGGGGCACAGTATAATGGGGAGGGTACAGTACATACAGGGGCACAGTATAATGGGGAGGGTAGAGTACATACAGGGGCACAGCATAATGGGGAGGGTAGAGTACATACAGGGCACAGTATAATGGGGAGGGTAGAGTACATACAGGGACACAGTATAATGGGGAGGGTAGAGTACATACAGGGCACAGTATAATGGGGAGGGTAGAGTACATACAGGGACACAGTATAATGGGGAGGGTAGAGTACATACAGGGCACAGTATAATGGGGAGGGTAGAGTACATAGAGGGGCACAGTATAATGGGGAGGGTAGAGTACATACAGGGGCACAGTATAATGGGGAGGGTAGAGTACATACAGGGACACAGTATAATGGGGAGGGTAGAGTACATACAGGGACACAGTATAATGGGGAGAGTAGAGTACATACAGGGGCACAGTATAATGGGGAGGGTAGAGTACATACAGGGCACAGTATAATGGGGAGGGTAGAGTACATACAGGGCACAGGATAATGGGGAGAGTAGAGTACATACAGGGGCACAGTATAATGTGGAGGGTAGAGTACATACAGGGACACAGTGTAATGGGGAGGGTAGAGTACATACAGGGGCACAGTATAATGGGGAGGGTAGAGTACATACAGGGGCACAGTATAATGGGGAGGGTAGAGTACATACAGGGCACAGTATAATGGGGAGAGTAGAGTACATACAGGGGCACAGTATAATGGGGAGGGTAGAGTACATACAGGGGCACAGTATAATGGGGAGGGTACAGTACATACAGGGGCACAGTATAATGGGAAGGGTCGAGTACATACAGGGCACAGTATAATGGGGAGGGTAGAGTACATACAGGGCACAGTATAATGTGGAGGGTAGAATACATACAGGGACACATTATAATGGGGAGGGTAGAGTACATAAAGGTCACAGTATAATGGGGAGGGTAGAGTACATACAGGGGCACAGTATAATGGGGAGGGTAGAGTACATACAGGGCACAGTATAATGGGGAGGGTAGAGTACATACAGGGGCACAGTATAATGGGGAGGGTAGAATACATACAGGGCACAGTATAATGGGGAGGGTAGAGTACATACAGGGCACAGTATAATGAGGAGGGTAGAGTACATACAGGGCACAGTATAATGGGGAGTGTAGAGTACATACAGGGACACAGTATAATGGGGAGGGTAGAGTACATACAGGGCACAGTATAATGGGGAGGGTAGAGTACATACAGGGCACAGTATAATGGGGAGGGTAGAGTACATACAGGGGCACAGTATAATGGGGAGGGTAGAGTACATACAGGGACACAGTATAATGGGGAGGGTAGAGTACATACAGGGCACAGTATAATGGGGAGGGTAGAGTACATACAGGGGCACAGTATAATGGGGATGGTAGAGTACATACAGGGGCACAGTATAATGGGGAGGGTAGAATAAATACAGGGCACAGTATAATGGGGAGGGTAGAGTACATACAGGGCACAGTATAATGGGGATGGTAGAGTACATACAGGGCACAGTATAATGGGGAGGGTAGAGTACTTACAGGGGCACAGTATAATGTGGAGTGTAGAGTACATACAGGGGCACAGTATAATGGGGAGGGTAGAGTACATACAGGGCACAGTATAATGGGGAGGGTAGAGTATATACAGGGCACAGTATAATGGGGAGGGTAGAGAACATACAGGGGCACAGTATAATGGGGAGGGTAGAGTACATACAGGGGCACAGTATAATGGGGATGGTAGAGTACATACAGGGGCACAGTATAATGGGGAGGGTAGAATACATACAGGGCACAGTATAATGGGGAGGGTAGAGTACATACAGGGCACAGTATAATGGGGAGGGTAGAGTACATACAGGGGCACAGTATAATGGGGAGGGTAGAGTACATACAGGGGCACAGTATAATGGGGAGGGTACAGTACATACAGGGGCACAGTATAATGGGGAGGGTAGAGTACATACAGGGGCACAGTATAATGGGGAGGGTACAGTACATACAGGGGCACAGTATAATGGGGAGGGTAGAGTACATACAGGGCACAGTATAATGGGGAGGGTAGAGTACATACAGGGGCACAGTGTAATGGGGAGGGTAGAGTACATACAGGGGCACAGTATAATGGGGAGGGTACAGTACATACAGGGGCACAGTATAATGGGGAGGGTAGAGTACATACAGGGCACAGTATAATGGGGATGGTAGAGTACATACAGGGCACAGTATAATGAGGAGGGTAGAATACATACAGGGACACAGTATAATGGGGAGGGTAGAGTACATACAGGGCACAGTATAATGGGGAGGGTAGAGTACATACAGGGGCACAGTATAATGGGGATGGTAGAGTACATACAGGGGCACAGTATAATGGGGAGGGTAGAGTACATACAGGGGCACAGTATAATGGGGAGGGTAGAGTACATACAGGGGCACAGTATAATGGGGAGGGTACAGTACATACAGGGGCACAGTATAATGGGGAGGGTAGAGTACATACAGGGCACAGTATAATGGGGAGGGTAGAGTACATACAGGGGCACAGTGTAATGGGGAGGGTAGAGTACATACAGGGGCACAGTATAATGGGGAGGGTACAGTACATACAGGGGCACAGTATAATGGGGAGGGTAGAGTACATACAGGGCACAGTATAATGGGGATGGTAGAGTACATACAGGGCACAGTATAATGAGGAGGGTAGAATACATACAGGGACACAGTATAATGGGGAGGGTAGAGTACATACAGGGCACAGTATAATGGGGAGGGTAGAGTACATACAGGGGCACAGTATAATGGGGATGGTAGAGTACATACAGGGGCACAGTATAATGGGGAGGGTAGAGTACATACAGGGGCACAGTATAATGGGGAGGGTAGAGTACATACAGGGGCACAGTATAATGGGGAGGGTAGAGTACATACAGGGGCACAGTATAATGGGGAGGGTAGAGTACATACAGGGCACAGTATAATGGGGATGGTAGAGTACATACAGGGCACAGTATAATGGGGAGGGTAGAGTACTTACAGGGGCACAGTATAATGTGGAGGGTAGAGTACATACAGGGGCACAGTATAATGGGGAGGGTACAGTACATACAGGGGCACAGTATAATGGGGAGGGTAGAGTACATACAGGGCACAGTATAATGGGGAGGGTAGAGTACATACAGGGGCACAGTGTAATGGGGAGGGTAGAGTACATACAGGGGCACAGTATAATGGGGAGGGTACAGTACATACAGGGGCACAGTATAATGGGGAGGGTAGAGTACATACAGGGGCACAGTATAATGGGGAGGGTACAGTACATACAGGGGCACAGTATAATGGGGAGGGTAGAGTACATACAGGGGCACAGTATAATGGGGAGGGTAGAGTACATACAGGGGCACAGTATAATGGGGAGGGTAGAGTACATACAGGGCACAGTATAATGGGGATGGTAGAGTACATACAGGGCACAGTATAATGGGGAGGGTAGAGTACTTACAGGGGCACAGTATAATGTGGAGGGTAGAGTACATACAGGGGCACAGTATAATGGGGAGGGTAGAGTACATACAGGGGCACAGTATAATGGGGAGGGTAGAGTACATACAGGGGCACAGTATAATGGGGAGGGTAGAGTACTTACAGGGGCACAGTATAATGTGGAGGGTAGAGTACATACAGGGGCACAGTATAATGGGGAGGGTAGAGTACATACAGGGGCACAGTATAATGTGGAGGGTAGAGTACATACAGGGGCACAGTATAATGGGGAGGGTAGAGTACATACAGGGCACAGTATAATGGGGATGGTAGAGTACATACAGGGGCACAGTATAATGGGGAGGGTAGAGTACATACAGGGCACAGTATAATGGGGAGGGTAGAGTACATACAGGGACACAGTATAATGGGGAGGGTAGAGTACATACAGGGGCACAGTATAATGGGGAGGGTACAGTACATACAGGGGCACAGTATAATGTGGAGGGTAGAGTACATACAGGGGCACAGTATAATGGGGAGGGTAGAGTACATACAGGGCACAGTATAATGGGGAGGGTAGAGTACATACAGGGGCACAGTATAATGGGGAGGGTAGAGTACATACAGGGGCACAGTATAATGGGGAGGGTAGAGTACATACAGGGCACAGTATAATGAGGAGGTTAGAGTACATACAGGGGCACTGTATACCGGGAAGGGTGTTACATGGTCCACAAACACAACTTTGCTTATTTCAATGTTATACAATAAAATCAATAGTGCGGCTTGGAGTAATTTCCCGTTAAACTGTTATTTATCAGTCTCGTTATCTGTATCTCCTCGAGGACAAGGACATTTGCTAAATTTCTCTTTTCTCCTCCCATTGTTTAGATGTAATAGTAATAGTTAAACAGTAAAAAATTTTATTTAAATTCAATTTGTTACATTTATTAGACGTTTACGGCAATTATAATTTTAATGGGAATTTTTACCAACATTTTCAAAAATACAGCGAGTGACAAGTAGAGCCCTAGTAACTATCTGACACCTTCTTTTTGCTAAAAATTGTTTTTCTCACATCTCCATAAATCAACTTTAACTTTTGATACCTTGTATCAGAGGGCACATGTCATGCACGACTGCCCCCCCCATCTACTCCTCCCCACGCCTCTTTTCAGCACATCATGTGACAAGGGTGTTGTCATCTCAGGTCCTTTACCCAGTTACATTTGCAACATCTATTCCATGTATGTATCTGATCCCATAAAATCTCGGCATGCCTTTTAGGAGAATGGGGAGACGTAGAAGTCTGTGGAGGCATGCTGTGATTTCATGTGATCAGATACATACAAGGAGTAGATGTTGTGAATGTAACAGGACCTTAGATGACATCTCTCTGGTCTCAAGACATGAAGTGAACAATGATGTAACAGAGCGCTCCCTAAACTTTCCACATAACAGAATATCCTAGCAGTTAGACCTGTCAATCAGGAACAAGGAGGCGGGGCAATGCAGTAACCACCCTTTGGACTCATTGGACTTGCATCAGATGATTTGCATATAAATTTACAAACTGATTTATTAACATTGCAGCCATGGAAAAGAACCATTTAGGAATAAGGGCAATGCTTTTTAACCATAGTTTTTAATGATTGTATTTTTGTTGGGTGGGTTAATTTGGATGCAGGTTGAGAATTGCTATCAAAAATCTACAGCAATTCCGGGCAAAGAAGAAAGTAGCAAAAATGCCTGGTTTCTGTCTCAGGGAGAAAGTCCAACTTTACATTGTCGTATCTAAAGCAATCATTAATATTCTACAGATCATACGGAAGGTTTTCCACAGCCACCATTCTGTTTTATAAGGTTTTTTTAGTAATTGGTTGATGCCAATTGGCCCATTGTGTGGGGAAATTGCTTATTGACCACAAATGGATAAACATGAAGTTTTTTCTTTCTTTTTTTTTCTTTTTTCTTACAGTGGATGGTAGAACAGCATCTATTTTCCTTTTTTTTGTATAAAAAGTTACTGCTGAGACCAGTGGATACAGCATTGACCCATTCTCCAATGGCAAGTCATAGCACAACCCAATCACAGGAGCGAGTAGGGGACTGTCAGGGAGGGCGCACACAGTAAATCGGAAGCTTCACGTCGTTAAGATTGGGTTAAACATTTGCAACACCCTCGCCGATGCAATGGCGAGGGAGTGTTTGCGAATACGTCCCACCTGCATGTAATCACATCACACTACATGGTCCTTATAGGACATAGGGGATATTGCAGTGGTGAGTCCTGCCTGGCAAGGCAGAAGTTAATCTGTGCATGATGTAAGATTCTATCATCCAATGTCTTGTGTTACATCCTGTCCTCTGTAAGCTGAGATGTGATTGGAGGAGCAGCCACCACCTGACCAAAGGGAAGTAATAAAAACCCCTGGCCAGGAATGTTCTGGAGATTATTCTAGTATGTCTTTCTAGGGTCTCAGATCTGAGAGAAGTCTCTCTCAAGAGATTCTAGTGTAGGAGAATCCTAGAGATTCAGTGAGTGAGTGAGCAATCTCTGTCTAGCCCATACCAGAGCAGGAAGAGCCTAGCCCCTGCCTCTGAAGAGTGGAGCAAGAAGACTAGAGTTAGTATAGTGAGGAAAGGGGTATCATCTTACCTTTAAAGGTGATACCTGAAGCCCTACAGGACAAGCTGAAGCTTCCTACCAGGACACAGCTACCTCCCAGCCTGCCCTCTACATCCAGGCTGGTGAACTATCTCCTGAGGCTCCCTCCAAAAGCATCTCAGCACTCCATCTACCTGTTAAAGGCACGTTGCTGCGGTTCCTGTCGGTTCAAATAAAGAACTGTAAGTTGTTTTCTTCAACTTCTGTCTCCGTCTGGTCCCTGCTAATACGGCTGCCTTCATCACCGGCACCCTGTCCATCACCCAGAGACTCACACTCGGGACATTAAGGGGTTGCCCCAGGGAGATCCGCTATAGCAGCCTCTCCCTCTTCATTTCTTGCCAACACCACCCTGCTGGAGACCTGCCAGGCTGTAGGACAGCCCTCCGGTTCCCCCGTACCAAGCACCGTGACAATAGCGTGCTTAGGCCGCAACCGCCAGCCACTCCGGTACCGCGGGCCCCGACTGTCTCCAGGCCTAACCTCAAGGGCTAGGCCCCGGTGGGGGATGTTGCACATTTAATATCTCGGGTCACAGGGCGTTTCGGAGTCATATAAACTCCTTTATCAAGTGAAATTATACTACAGCGTGGGAAATGTAGTCATGTTTCGGAGCTCTGGGACATGACAACATCTCCCACGCTGCAGTCTCATTTCACTTGATAAAGGAGTTTATATGACTCCGAAACGCGCTGTGACCCGAGATATTAAATAAACGTTTCCCCCAATCTTAAAGATTTACTGTGTGCGCCCTCCCTGACGGTCCCCTACGAACTGCAAAAGATTTCAATCCACACCATCCTGGCAACCGCGTCTCTTAAGGCAGCACCTAAAGATGTCCTCACCAGACCCTAAGAAGCGACAATAGCGTTGTGCCTAACTTAGCACAACCAGATTTGGTGAGCCTCTTACCAATCCTTTATTTTGAATATCATCATTTTATACTATAACAATAGTACTCTATGGGGCACATGTATCATTGTATCTGCTTGTCAAATTTTAGCGACTTTTGACGTTTTTGCACCATTTTTTTTGCACCATTTTTGCGACTTTTAACTCTGTTCTGTTTCAATTACGCCTTGTCTGCACCTTTATCATTGTTTTCCAGATGTTCCGTGCGACATTTTGCCGTTTTTGCACCATTTTTGCCCCATTTTTGAGCCATTTTTGGCGCAATTCCGCACCTGGTCCTGGGCAGGTACAAAGGAAGGGGTTTTTTTTCATGGACCTGATTTTAACATGTAAATTGGAATTATTTCACATGCTTTAACTGTTTAACATTTTGCACAGTAACCTCTTTTGTCAAAATCCTTAAATTTGTGCATTTTTTTTTTAAATTGGAAACTTCTAAAGGTGAGGTCAAACGTAGCGGTTTAATTGCGTTTTTAATGCATTTTCAAACTAATTACAACAGCTGAGGAGAGGTGATTTGCCTTATTTCATTACTGTTAACATTTGTGTTTACAAAACGCAATATAAACGCCATGTTAACATTGCGTTTACTATGCGTTTTGTCCATTCAAATGTTAACAGTAATGTAATTAGGAAAATCACCTCTCCTCAGCTGTTGTTATAGGTTTCAAAATGCATTAAAAAATGCAACATGTTAAATCCAAAATTAACAGTAGTGTCCTCTCCTGTATATAACCCCCTCACATGGCTTGTATCCTCTCCTGTATATAACCCCCTCATAAGGCTTGTATCCTCTCCTGTATATAACCCCCTCACATGGCTTGTATCCTCTCCTGTATATAACCCCCTCATGTGGCTTGTATCCTCTCCTGTATATAACCCCCTCACGTGGCTTGTATCCTCTCCTGTATATAACCCCCTCACATGGCTTGTATCCTCTCCTGTATATAACCCCCTCATGTGGCTTGTATCCTCTCCTGTATATAACCCCCTCACGTGGCTTGTGTCCACGTGGATTTGAGACATTTGCAACAAAAAGTCTCAAAAAGAAGCCAAAATTTGCGCCTGCCAGGATAGGAAAAACTGAACATGTTTCACAAGTAAAAAGACAGGATCATACATGAGGTGCAAAAACTAGCCGCCAAAAGTCTCTAAAATTCTCCAGAGAAAGAAAAAACTATGTTACACGTGCCCCTATGTGCGCTATTCCGTCGTTCCTTATCTTTCCATTTTTTTTCAATCACCGGAGCGGCAGGAACCAAGTATCTGTTGAAATTTACAGAGTTTGGAGAAGTTTCCAAGCAATTAGTGTTTGGCATTGGAGCCCTTACAACTTAATGCACAGAGGATGGCAGTGAAAAAAGAAGGGTGGGGGGTTGTCCAAATATGACTGGAAATGGGCAATGTCTCTCTCAGTGACAAATTAAAAATGCCAATTCACAAGTAAAGAGCTCTCACCTTTCTGCCCAGGTTTGTAGATGGGTTTGTCAGATTGGATAAACACTATGTTATCTGTAGGTCTGATAAGGACACTTCTTCTGTGCGTAAACAGTAATGTGTCCCCTTCAACATATAGAGTGATGTGTCCCACACTTGCATGGTCAGAAACAGGTGCCTGAAAGGTAATTAAACATTTTACTATATTATAAGTTAAGAATTAACAAAGAACCTTAGATACATCTTAAAATATGACATGTCCCAGAACTATCTATATAGGTAGAAGAAGCCATCTTTCCATCACTGGGGGGGGGGGGGGGGGGATCGGTTCAGACACCCCTATCTTGGGCTCTATAGTACAGGATAAGTACATCTGGATTGTACTTATTGCTGGCATAAGACCAGAGATACGGGGAGTTAAAATAATTCCAATTTCCATTAAAAAAAAAACTTCCTTTGCACCTGCCCTGGACCAGTGCAGATTTGCGCCTAAAAAGTCGCAAAAACGGCTGTCAGATTTTTGGCATGCAAAAGTCACAATTCCTGGCGCATGACATGGATTTGTGACTGCGTCACCTGCTTGGTTGTTCAGGGCGGGAATGTCTTCACCAGTAAAATTTTCTTTTACCTGCACCAAAATAACTGGCACAGATTATAGCTGTCAGACTGGACCTGGTTTCCATCAACTTTCAGTAAAGTTGGGTGTGCCGATTATTAAAACTTGCGTCCAAGCCGCCAGTCTTAATATAATGGCCCCATTGTTTGATGAAGTTCCAGTTCCCTACTATGTCTTTGGCTGCCCATGACAAGAAAAAAATTATGTGATTTGGAAGATTAAATTATCATCTTTGTAATGACACCAGAATCATGATGCTACGGTTCTATAAATGCTACATTGCGCAAGATATGGGCTGTTTGAAGTCATTCTTCCCCTCCAGCCTCTAAAAGTGATTCATCTCAGGCAACGTAATGTCTCTTTACTGCAATAACACTCAATCCTTCCGTCATGAAGGAGAACAGCGCTTAGAGGTTGTACTTGATTCTTATAGGTTGGACTTGATGGACCTGCGTCTTTTCCAATCTTATACACACTGATGCTATGATCATTTCTGATGCAACCTACAGCAATGGAATCCACTCACAATACTTGTCTGAATGTGGAGTGATTTTCATAGCATTTGCATTGCATGGTGTTGAATGTGATGTTGAAGGTGATTAGTTAACTATACTTTATGATGGCATATCTTGTCCAACCTAATGACTGGGAACCACTGTACTTACTTTAAAAGTGACGCAGCCATCGTCTTCTGGTCCTGTGACTTGTTTCTCCAGTAATGTTATGTGCTGGGCACTGGTCTCCAGGTCCACGGTGACATTGACAGACTCATTGAGATGGGACAACTGCAGGCAGAACTTCTGATCATTATTGGCCTTCAACACTGAAGGAACCAACAACATATATTTCCTGATGATAGAAAATACTAATATTAGGGTTATCAGAAGGATATGATGAGGATTGATTGTAAAAGAGAGTCTTCATGCTTCCCAAGTGCCAGTAGCGTGCCCTTAGAAGTTCAAACAGACCCGTTATGTTATGTGGATGGAGCATGGACGCTCCAGAGAGGATCAGGGAAGGGTTTCAAATGTCTCTGTGAAAGGGAACTGCAAACATTGGGAAGTAATCCAGTAGGGGCTATTATTGGGGGTCACACACCTTTCTTGTCACAAAGTGTAGTGGGGGTGGGCCTCCAGAGCTCAGACTCTCTTTATGGCACACTGAAGTGATACAACACGTTACCGTACTTCCAGCTAGGAGAGGACTGTAAGGTGTGATTCTAGTTGTTGGAACTGGGAATTTTTTTCATTGGTGTGTGAGGACACAAGAGAAATGAAGACATTGGGGGTCATTTACTAAGGGCCCAAATCACGTTTTTACGTCGCTTTACCCAAATTTTACCATTTTGTGAGGATTTTCCCTGAATTGCCCCGGGATTTTGGTGCACGCGATCGGATTGTGGCGCATCGGTACCGGCATGCACACGACAGAAATTGGGGGGCGTGGCCGTCGGAAAACCCGTCGGATTCGGACAAACCGCCATATTTAAAAAAAAAAATGTGTCACTTGACACGAACTTACCTGCACCCGGCCTGGCTTGGAGAACTTCAGTGCACTCTGACGGAATTCAGCGCAGCAGCGACACCTGGTGGACATCGGGGGAACTACCTTAGTGGATCACCGTAAGACCCGAATCCTCCACAGAGAACGCGCCGCTGGATTGTGAATGGACCGGGTAAGTAAATCTGCCCCATTGTGGGGACACTGTGACCTGGTACACACCGCCTGACATGGTTAATGTACACCATGATGTCACTTTTTATCATCACTGGTCCTGCTTATGGAACACATTCTGTACGGTTTGTCAATTTTTTTTAGCGTGGCTAGTAGTATATGAGTAGTAATAACAGATAGTATGACAACTGGTTTGCCGGTAAAAAATGTCTCCCCCGGAGGGCACAGTTCTTGGCAGTTACATATCTTGGCAAATGCACAGAGCTTATAAAACCAAAACAAAGTCCTTTGTGAACAGAACACATTAGGGCAGTGGTTGTGAACCTATGGCACGGGTGCCAGAGGTGGCACTCAGAGCCCTCTATATGGGCACCCTTGCCATCACTCCAGGACAGCTTATGCCAGACAGGACTCAGTGGCCTCTTGCAGTCCGAGGCAGCCCAGGACCCCAGAAGGAAGCTACAATGATAATGCAAACTTCTTCTCCTTCTTTCTACTGTATTGGTGTCCTCAGGTGACTATTCAATTTAAACCTGTGAAAGAGCAGGGAGTAATAAGTTACCACTTTAATTGTAGCACTGGCACATTGTGAAAAATACGTGGGTTTTGGTTGTAGTTCGGGCACTCGGCGTCTAAAAGGTTTGCCATCACTGCATTAGGGGGATTTATAATGCTCTGTAACTAGTTTTTTTTTTTTGTATACAAGTCCTAAAAAATTACAACATCCCCCCCCCCATGCCTCCCACATGTCAGTTTGGCTGCGAGTGATCGATGAGGGCTTTCCTACCCTGGTCCATTTACCACAACTTGCGCCATTTGTTGAAGCACTCAGTGATTATGTGCCCCATATATCAAGGAACTGGGTGCATCATGTGCCAGCGGGGTGCACATCATAACTGGCACACGATGCGCCCAGTCATGATAAATCCCCCACAGTAGAGCAGAGCTATCTAAAAGTTACCAGCTGCCTATGCTTTGTCTCTGACTGTTTCTGGTCCCTGTCAGTGTCCTGGACCATGGCTCATTTAGATATGTGCATGCATGTTTGGGCCAGTTGTACAGAACTGTTGTCGGTCCGTGAAAAAAGGAACAGGGGGCTGTATGAATTTTACGGACTGACCACAGAACAGAGGGCGGGACATATATCACTATGATGCACGGGGTCCCTTCTTACCGGCAAAACAGTATAATCATGATGACAGTTCGGTGCTGCTGTTTCACAGGGAGGATGGGATTCCATCCATTAAATATCTCTATGATGCAAGGAGTCCCGTCCTGAGCACTGTGGTCGAAATCCGCCAACGCAGGGTTAGACCGCGGCCGTATGCCACCAGCCTTACATTGACGCTCAGAGGTCCCTGGAGCTACATCAATGAGGCATTGCCCAGCAAGGGCCTCTTTCCCAGGGGCCATCCAGGTTTCATCTTTCTCCAACTCACTTGTGTTAAGTCATATACATTCGCCCACACTTCCCGAGCAGTGCAGGGGGCACCAGAGTCATGGAGAACCCCCCCATGGTGCCCCCGGCACACTTCATTGTTTTTGATCATTTAGACCTGTCAGGATGCATATGATTTATTTTCACCAGGCAAGAAAGTTCGGAGACAATTCCAAATCATTCCAGAGTGGATGATAAACAACATTTATTGGCAGAGATGTAAAGGGGTTGTTAGGTCACATGACATAATTGGACACGCTTACTAACAACAGTGCAGTGTGTACTATGTGCAGTTGCCTGTGTAGTGTGCGGGTGGCGCCAGATTCAGGATTTATGGCACCCGTTCTTTATGAATCTAGCCCTCCCTTCACTGCTCAGACAGAGTGCACCAATTTTGTTTTGGCACACCTATAACATGGGCCGTGCAACACAATTCTGCCGGACCTTGCATGTTAAATCTGGCGCACGGTCTGACCGAGCACCGGAATGCCCCCAAATTTGTGTCGCATGAAGAATAATGCAGCCGCACGTCACACAAATGTGGTCCGGACACTTCTTAAATACCTGTGCAAGTAGTTTGCGCAAAAAAGAACGTGAAAAGTCCACCAGAAAACTGCCGCATGCCCCTTAGTAAATTTGCCCCAGTGTGACCTGAAGACGTAGTTAATCTTACCCAATAACATTTTGTCTTAATGCCATTTATATTTTACTTGTTGTCACATATTGTAGAAGCATCGCTGAACCCAATTGAAAAGCGCAGTCAAACAAAGCCAAGCAAAAGGTCACAAACTCAGGTTCAAAGAAGGTAAAGAGGCAGGGTCAGGGTCAATGGTTCAGAAACAAAAGTCCCGAGAGTAGCTAAGGTGCAAGATCAATCAATCACAGAGAGGTGGTGATAGGAACAAGGTTAAAGGAACAATCCAGGCACAGCTGATTCATTGAATTATACCTTGTGCAGGACCTGGGGGGAGGAGCAGGACTCCAGGTCCTAGTAAGCTGCTAGGAATACAATGAAAAGGAGTCTTGCTCCTCCCTCCAGACCCTGCATCATGTAGTTTTCAATAAATAAGCTTTGACTGGAGTGTTCTTTTAATATTGGTGTCCTATTAGGTGTCATGTGACGTAGTGCCGCTATCTGACCACAGGAATGTAGTAACATGTGTTAGCCACATAAGTCATTTACTTACGATTTCCACATCTTAAAGGAAAAGTCCATCTTCACAATTTTCTTTTAATTGTTACAGTACAGACGGTCCCCTACTTAAGAATATTTGACTTACAGAAGACCCCTAGTTACAAACAGACCTCTAAATGTAGGTAATTTTCTGTACTTTACATCTTTAACAGTTATCAATGGTTTCTGGGATTAAGATTTATTGTTAATCCTGGTTCTTATGACAACCCAAAAGTTTTACATTTCCGATTGTCACAGAGACCAAAAAACATTTGTTTGGAATTACAGTTATAAAATATACAGTTCCGACTTAGGTTCTGTAGGTTTGTTCTTAAGTTGACTTTGTATGTAAGTCGGAACTGTATATTTTATAATTGTAACTCCAAAGTCAACTTAAGAACAAACCTACAGACTCTATCTTGTACGTAACCCGGGGACTGCCTGTACTCGATAAAAAGCATTTGAAAAAAATTCCATTTAAAAATGTTGCGTCTCTGCGGTAGAAAATGATAGATGTGGCCCAATGCTGCCGTAAAGTTGTCACGTTATTCACAAAGAGGAGAAAAACAGGTCGCCTTTCAAGCACAATCTACTATGGAATTAGTTCACAAACTACATAAAAATAAAAACTACAATGATTATATATATATGAGTATATTGATGCTACAAGGAGCAGAAAATAATAGAAATTGCATATTCAATAATAGAGAATAAGATAAAAGAGGTTTTACTTACGGGTCGGATACTGTAAATTCTCCTCCATGGATGAAGCTGAGGAGCAGGCACAGTGCGAGAGCTGATGTCCCCATGCTGCTGGCCAGATATGACACTGAAGAGGATGAGCGCTGGGGGGAGACGGCTTTATACAGCCGAGCCGGTGTACTGCCCCCTGCCCCCTGCCTACACACATTACACTGACCCTTGCACAAGGCTCGCTCTATTGGGGATGAAGCTGTTTACCTTACTTTGTGTCTGATGACTAAACTTTACTTGGCCTTTTGCCCAAGTGGACACTGGATTTCTAGATGAGAATTTTATGGAAATTGCAGAAAATTCAGAGGGGAAACATTCTAAACATCAGTGGCAGGGCCCCATAGCAGACGTCTGAATGCCCCCCCCCCCCTACCCCCAGAAAATATACATATTTTTATACTCTAACACACATTTATGCGCCATATATACCTCTATACACACATCTGTCCTAGTAGCTGCTGACCACATGGGGGAAGTACACGGCAGGAATTAGAGATGAGAGGTCCCTAGTCCTGTTGTTCTGCTATCCCCTCCATCTCCCTGACATTTCTTATCTGAGCTGCTGATTCATGCTGTATACTTTAGAAGATGTGCACTGTTATATATACTATGCTGTACAATGTGCACTGTTATATATACTATGCTGTACAATGTGCACTGTTATATACACTATGCTGTACAATGTGCACTGTTATATATACTATGCTGTACAATGTGTACTATTATATACACTATGCTGTACAATGTGTACTGTTATATACACTATTCTGTACAATGTGTACTGTTATATACACTATGCTGTACAATGTGCACTGTTATATATACTATGCTGTACAATGTGCACTGTTATATATACTATGCTGTACAATGTGTACTATTATATACACTATGCTGTACAATGTGCACTGTTATATACACTATGCTGTACAATGTGCACTGTTATATACACTATGCTGTACAATGTGCACTGTTATATACACTATTCTGTACAATGTGTACTGTTATATACACTATGCTGTACAATGTGCACTGTTATATATACTATGCTGTACAATGTGCACTGTTATATATACTATGCTGTACAATGTGCACTGTTATATACACTATGCTGTACAATGTGCACTGTTATATATACTATGCTGTACAATGTGCACTGTTATATACACTATGCTGTACAATGTGCACTGTTATATACACTATGCTGTACAATGTGCACTGTTATATATACTATGCTGTACAATGTGTACTATTATATACACTATGCTGTACAATGTGTACTGTTATATACACTATTCTGTACAATGTGTACTGTTATATACACTATGCTGTACAATGTGCACTGTTATATACACTATGCTGTACAATGTGCACTGTTATATACACTATGCTGTACAATGTGCACTGTTATATACACTATGCTGTACAATGTGCACTGTTATATATACTATGCTGTACAATGTGCACTGTTATATACACTATGCTGTACAATGTGCACTGTTATATATACTATACTGTACAATGTGCACTGTTATATACACTATGCTGTACAATGTGCACTGTTATATACACTATGCTGTACAATGTGCACTGTTATATATACTATGCTGTACAATGTGCACTGTTATATACACTATGCTGTACAATCTGCACTGTTATATACACTATGCTGTACAATGTGCACTGTTATATATACTATACTGTACAATGTGCACTGTTATATACACTATGCTGTACAATGTGCACTGTTATATACACTATGCTGTACAATGTGCACTGTTATATATACTATGCTGTACAATGTGCACTGTTATATACACTATGCTGTACAATCTGCACTGTTATATACACTATGCTGTACAATGTGCACTGTTATATACACTATGCTGTACAATGTGTACTGTTATATACACTATGCTGTACAATGTGCACTGTTATATACACTATGCTGTACAATGTGTACTGTTATATACACTATGCTGTACAATCTGCACTGTTATATACACTATGCTGTACAATGTGCACTGTTATATATACTATACTGTACAATGTGCACTGTTATATACACTATGCTGTACAATGTGCACTGTTATATACACTATGCTGTACAATGTGCACTGTTATATATACTATGCTGTACAATGTGCACTGTTATATACACTATGCTGTACAATCTGCACTGTTATATACACTATGCTGTACAATGTGCACTGTTATATACACTATGCTGTACTACTGTCTACTCCCCAGACAGCCCCAGGCCTCTGGCCTACTCCCCAGGCAGCCCCAGCCCCCCCCTCCTGTCACATACCCCCCACCCACACAGCAGACCACCAGCCTGGGTCCCGGCGCCCTCCCTCCCTCCCCCCTTCCCCTCCATGCCCCCCGGCCCAGCCAACACCACAGCCCTGGATCCCTGGGCAGCTCCACTTCCCTCCTCCTCTCCTATTCCCCCGAGTCCTCTCTGCATACCCTTGATGCGGTAGAGACCTCTATGCCCACGGTGCACCACAGAGACTGGAGCCACAGATCCCCGTCCAACGAGCAGCAACGGCACAGCAGAATGGTCTCAGAGGCCATACCGCAGGCGGGCTGCAGATACTGGCTCTGAGCTCCTCTCACCAGACCGCAGCCGCCATCATCATCATCATCACGGTGGACGCCGCGGACACTACAGCAGCCCATCGTCACCGGGTTCCAGTGGCCGCGAGGTGGCGCACTCACACGCCCGCACCCGTCACTGATACTCCCGACAGCGCCGCAGAGACTCCCCTCACCGCCTGACCAAGCGCTCCAGGCGGACATCAGAGCATCCAGCAACTCACCAGGAATCCGAAAACAGATCCTCAGCTCATCTACAGCCACCGCAGTCCCAGAGGTCATCCCGTCATGGCAGCCAAGGCTCTCAAGCTCCACCTCGCAGCTCTGACATCATCAAGAAACCACCTCAACGCATCACTTCAGCTTCCGAACATCACCAACCATCTGAACAGGACAAAGCACAGTCTTCTCATCAGGACACGTCAGCTCCACCAGCGAAGACTTCATCCGGTGAGTTCAGTGGCCTCCCCTCGTGGTCGGCCATTACCTCATCACACAAGAACACAGAGGTCATC
Organism: Engystomops pustulosus; assembly: GCF_040894005.1. Lineage (NCBI taxonomy): Eukaryota > Metazoa > Chordata > Amphibia > Anura > Leptodactylidae > Engystomops > Engystomops pustulosus. The sequence goes on from NC_092421.1 coordinate 62,734,747, forward strand.
ACGCCTATTATCTCATCACACAAGAACACAGGGGTCATCACGCAAGAACAGAGGTCATCACGTCCATTAGATCACTACTCACACAATTAGAAGGCAGTCAGGATACACCTGTGGGCTTAGGGAAGTTGGCTAACGCAGGACAGGGTAACACATTTAGGGACACCATGTTCTGCAGAGTAGCTCCCCTAGGTACTTATGTTCCCGAAGAGACGAAAGAGAAGATTAGAAATGGCAGTATATTGTCATGTGGTCGCTCCTTAATGTCGACCACGTTACGGTGTATAAGGAACGATCCTATGAGAGGGGGTCAGAGTAGAAGATGAGGGTGTCCACGTCTTTCCATAATTACGCAAAATACTCCTGCCTCAGCCCCGGACCTATTTGTATGGTAACACATTTAGGGATCGCAGCCCCGGGACTGCGCGATCCTCCTTCCAGGAGCCAGGTCCGTGCCTTCTGGCAGGACCTGGCTGTAACACACTGAGCATGTGCAGGGTAATACATGTATTACACTGTGTAAGGTGAAGAATGGCTTGAACGGGCGATCAGTGGATTGCTTGATCAAGCTTACCGGTAAAAGAAAAAAAAAAAAAAGTTAAAAGCATTTAATAAAAACATTTTTTAATAATAAGAATTAAAGTTAAAGTCCACTAAACACAAACATTCCCTATACACATAAAAAAAAAAAAAAAAAAAAGTTATGTGCGACAAAATGGTATCAATTGAAAAGATAACTCAACACTATCAACGTAATCGTAGTGACCTTTTGAATAAAGATAATATAGTATTTTTAGTGTACGATGTACGACCCCCAAAAAATACAAAAAGGAAGGAAACCAAAATTGACATTCAAGAGTTAATAAAATCTCATCAATAAGCTAATGACCCACTAAAATTAAGTATTTGTAAAGTGCATCTCATGTCGCAGAAAATAAGCCCTTATATGTCCAAATTGCCAAAAAAATAAAGATTGTATAGCCAATAAAAATTGACAATGCATAATCTGCTCTGAATGGCGCAGCTCCCTTCGATGCCCTGGCTTGTGCCCATACAGCAGGTTACCACCACATATGGGGTATTATTATATGCGGGACAGATTGGGGATCAAATTTTGTGGAGCGTTTTTGTATTTTATCCACTGAGAATTTGTACATTTTTTAGAAACACATTAATTTAGCCAAAAATATGTACTTTCAAAATTGTATCCGATTTTGTTTTAACCCCTGTAAAACAATTAAAGGGTTAACGAATTCCATGAAAGTTGTTTCACATACATTGAGGGGTGTAGTTTCTATAATGGGGTAATTTAGGGGTTTTTTACATTTATTTAGGCCTCTCAAAGGGATTTGAAACCTGAGCAGGTCCCTCATTAGCAGGTTTTTGCGTTTTTTATGTAAATGTAATAAAATCGCACCTAATGTTCAAAGCCCCAGAACATCCTACAAAAATAAGAATATGCATAAAAAACCACGGAGACATAAAGTAGACATTCGGTGAATGTTAGTTACTAAGTTTGTTTTTTCTTTTATGACTATGTATGGGATAAAGTAGAACATTTTGAAGTTCAAAATCGAGAATTTTTCAAAATTTGCACCAAATATCTGATTTTCTCATAAATAAATGCAAAACATACCACCAAAATTTTCAACTAACATGAAGTACAAGGGGTCACGAAAAAACAATTTTAAAATCACTTGGATATGTTAAAGCGTTCCGGAGTTATAACCACTTGTAGTGACACAGGGCAGATTAAAAAAAAAAAAAAAAAAAAAAATTGGACCGTGTCAGGAAGGTGAAAAGTGGCTTCGGCGTTAAGGGGTTAATGTCAGTAGGATAATCCTGGGCAGCACAAAAGGCACCTCTCACCCCATCCACTGCATCAGGATAACCACCAGCCCACCGCAATGTTGGTTAATTGCGGCAGTTTAATTTTGTTTAATCCGGTATTCGCACTGGAGAAGGTCAGGAATGCGGTTTCCCCGGGTAGGACGGCCGGTCCCTTATAGAACCGCCAGGCTTAGTTCCCAATAGGAGCCCGGAAAGTTCAGATTAATCGACCACCTGTCTTTTCCCAAGGGTCCCTCGGTCAATGACGCTATATAGGAGGTTGTGGCGGTTACGTACGTCTCCTTTGATAGGGCGGATGTCTTAGTGCAGAGAAAGATGGAAGTGTCCAAAACTCTCCATAACTAGTTGCGAGCTTTTGCGGTTTCGGTCCCTGGTTTTGGGTAAATGCAGTAACTTAAAGTCGGTAAAAGGGTTGCGTAAAAGGCACATCTCACCCTGGATAACTAGTCCCTTGAAGGAAGTTTTGTGGGTTTTGCAGTTATGTCTTCGAGCAGTTAATGGGTCAGGCATCCTATTCACAGCTGCTTTACAGAGAGCAAGGAAAGTCCTGATTATCACAATACCTGATGTCCCTGGGAGGAGTGGCGTTTAGGCCTGAGAATCTGCGGGGGATAACCGCCATCTCTTATTATGAGAATCTGCAGGGGATAACCGCCATCTCTTATTATGCGATGGGGTCCATCTCAATTCCATTGAGGCGAATATTTTCGAAATATTTTCCTTCTCGGCCTGCAGGAGCTGGCTGAGATGTCCATGGCCTTGGTCTGTGTGGGGGGTCACAGCCGGAGGTAGGAGGGAGGAGGCTGCTCCGTGGCGGAAGTTACACAGGCCCTAAGGCGCTGGAAGATGCCCACATGCCGGCTGCAGGGACGCAGCCGCCATTTCGGGCGAAGTTGGTTCTCAAGATTTTGAAGATGCCAAGCGGGCCTAGCAAGTTGAGAAATGTTTTAATTTATAACGTTATTTAATAATTTATCTTAGTTGTTAATAAACGCTGTGGCCTTCCCACATTACCCAAACATTTAGTTTCCCGGTCTGTTGATGGGTGGTTAGTCTAGGTACACGGTCAATTACCAGACGGTTGGGTGGTTAGTCTAGGTACACGTTCAAGTATCAGTCGGATGGAAGGTTTATCAAAGTACAAGGTCAAGTACCAGACGGTTGGGTGGTTAGTCTAGGTACACGGTCAAGTACCAGACGGTTGGGTGGTTAGTCTAGGTACACGGTCAAGTACCAGACGGATGGAAGGTTTATCAAAGTACAAGGTCAAGTACCAGACGGTTGGATGGTTGATCAAAGTGCAAGGTCAAGTACCAAACGGTTGGATGGTTGATCAAGGTACAAGGTCAAGTACCAAACGGTTGGATGGTTTATCAAAGTACAAGGTCAAGTACCAAACGGTTGGATGGTTGATCAAGGTACAAGGTTAAGTACCAAACGGTTGGATGGTTTATTAAGGTACAGGGGCAAGTACCAAATTTAAGGTTTGGGTTTGTTAATCCATGCAGTCTAGACATTGTACAAGTTTGTGAATGACAGCTGTAGCTGGACTCTGCAGGACTTCCCCCATCACTAAAGACTATTTATATATTTAGTTGCATATTCTAGCTTTATCATCAGCTTTATGTAAAGGACATATATGGCATCATGTGTTCTCTTCTGCACTGCTATCAATCAGACAAGGACTGTCCTACCTCCTAGCCAGAAATAATTTGTGAGCCACTTAGAGGATGCTGCCCCTGCATCAGTCACATGTCTATGTAGATTGTGAGGGGCAGTCCCAGAATTTCACTATATATAATAAAGTTTATTTGAATGCTCTGGGGGGGAAGGTGGATGGAGCACTAAGCAACAACGTGTCACCTGTGTCTCTGTCCCTACTCCCTGCCCCCACCATCTCCCATGGGGGATGACTCTGTTCTCTCTGTATGTCTGTCAGTCTGTCTGTCTCACTCTCACACCCATAGAAAACTTGCTGTAAGCAGCTGCAACGACATTACAGTGGCTAACAGCACCACAGGGAATCACACTATTGGACTGGTGAGTAAGACAATTGACAAAATTGTATTAGCTGCTGTCCAGGTGTTGTTTTCTCGGTGTTAAGTAGGAAGTATATGGACCTAGTTTTCTATGGGTTGTGTATATGTACAGTTGTATATGTTTAGCTGTTGTTAGAATAAGAAACTGACTGTGTGATGTTCCTAGGTTGTGGGACTGATGTTGTTGTTAAGAAGTACTGAAGTAGGAGCTAGGCAATGCTCCAAGGGCCCGTGTAACATAGGATAGATTGTTTTGAGGGCTCCTGCATATGATAAGTAACTCATTGATGTTGTTTAAGGCGTTCTGCATGGAGCCTAGCAGATTATGGTGGTAGTTTAACCAGCTGCGGTATACAAGTTGATGCTAGACGCTTGATTCACTGGAAATCAGGTTGGCCGTGTGGGTAGGGTGCAGATTGGTTCTGCTGCACCCGGTGATTTCTAGGTGTAGGATCATGGAAGGCTGCCGATATGGGGGTCTGATCAGCCTCTTTTGTTTAAGTAGTTGCGCCTGTATTAAGGTAAGGTGCGGACTGGTAGTATGGGAATATCGGGGTCTAGAGCTAATGCAGAGATGACCACAGAGGGTGGGGAGCTACGGCAGCAGAAATAGTTACTGAACAATGTGGGGAAGGGAGTTAGAGAATGGGTTCACATACCATGGGCTGAGTCCATTTAGAATTATGGAGTTTAAAAGATGCGGCCCCTGGGAGCTAGAGATAAAGGGATGTGATTCGGAGATACACAACATAATGAACTTAAAGTAACTTTTAACAACTTTAAGAATTGTGCCTTATCTGGAACTTGTATAAGTGAATTAACGTGTCTATGTTTTTTTCCAGGTAATGTGAGTAAAAAGACAGAACTGTCTATCTGTATTGTCATAATGTAAAATGTAACGGATATCCATCAAATTGGTTAACTGGTACCAGGTCACGTGACAACAAATGAGCTCAGTTAAATTTTGCGTTCTGTGTACATTTCGTCTGTTTTTGTGTAATTGTGCATGTGCATTTTTGTGGATGTAAAAATTTGATGTTCCTATTTTTAGGTGCATGCCTTTGCTTTTGGTGCTAGGTGCATGCTGTGGAATGTTGGGAAAAAACCATGCCAATTGATTGACAGGAGCAAAGTGACATCTGTGACCATTTGGGGCTAAGAATAGGTTATGTCACATTTTTGGTGTCTGTTTAAATGTCACTTAAGTGTAGAGTCAATGTATTATTGTACATGTTAGGAATTGTATTAGTTATGCCTGGGTAAAGGCCTGCCCAGTCATCAAATGTATAAGATAAATTATAAGAATACATTTGCAATGAAGATCTTGGCAATGTCTTTATTTGTTTTATTTGTTTATATGTGAACTACAACTAAGTGTTTTATGTGTTAATACTGCGCAGTTGGAGCTCCAGTGAGAAATTTGTCACAAGTGTCATATGTGGGCCCATTGTCTATTTATGTGAAATGTATTTTGTACTACCCTTTTGGTGTCATAGGTGTCAGACAGCTGTCACATACAGTGATTTGTCTTTCTTATTTGTTTTCTACAACAGGTGAAGTTTCCTTGTGTGTGGATCATAGAGATAACAGCTTAGGGTCTGTCTGAGACTATTGTGGGAGAATGGTTTCTCTATGCATCTTCACTAAATGTTTACTTTGTATTTGTTTATATACCGCTTTTTGCTTATTTATTACCTAAGCTATTCAAATTGCTTCTTATATTGATTTACAAGGCCACAAACAAATATTATCATCAATTATGTTTTAGTCTGGTTGTTTAAGTTAGTGAGATACGCAGTTTCCTATTTAACATTTGTCTGTCTCATTGAGTATGAAAGCCTTCCTTGATTTAATTCTGTTTTTATATTATTTGTGGTGTGTTTTGTACCCTGCTATATTACATATTCAGGGTCCAAAAAGACGGGAGATATGATATGGTTAAATAAGGAATGACAGACATATGGGACTGTGGGATAGAATACAGACTGGTCACAGGGAATTCTCATAGTACACAGGTGACTACATTGCTCATTGTCTAACTGATACTTTAGGTTGTCTTGTAGATTATGTCCTGTGGAATCTAATAGATCAGAGATCTTCTTACCATCCTGACAGCTGGAATAGAGAACCACTCCTGCCCTGTCAGCACAGGAGGGGCTGAGGGCTTCGCTGATACATGTAAGCTGGTAAGAGGTGTCTTTAGTATTGTGGTTATGGCCAAGTCTGGAGATGTAAGACCTTGCTGGGTCCTCAGGAAATCTCATGATGAATGTTGATGAGTGGTTGTGATCCTGACACTGCCTCTGTATTTTGTATTATCAAGGAATGGGCACACATATGTTATCTGATGAGGCAGCTGAGGCTGCTGCCCTGCTCTACCTTTCCTATAGGACAGTGGTGGCGAACCTATGGCACGGGTGCCAGAGGCGGCACTCAGAACCCTTTCTGTGGGCACCTGGGCCATCACCCAAGAACACTAGACAGGACTTAAAGAGAACCCGTCATGCAAAATAACCCCCCTAAACTAAATATATTTTCATAAACTGCCATTAGAGAGCATTGCCTCTATCCCTTCATTGTCCCTCTACATGCCTGTAAACCTAAGCAATGAGGTCCTAAAGCTGTATGCAAATGACCTGTGAAATGTCCAATGAAGCATTAGCATATTCAAGCTGTCCACTCAATTCATGAGTGGGAGGTACAGCCACACCCCCAGTGCTTGACTGACAGCCTGTATAATGATGTGAGGCTGTATAATGATGTGCTTCCTGGTGCTGGTGGCCACGCCCCCTGCAGCCTGTGTGTGCCTGTGTGTGTGTATAGGAGAGATACAGCAGCTCCAGGCAGCCATGTTACAGCAGAACATGTCAGATTCATGTGTAGCTGATGTCTGTGTCTCTCACCTGTATATTAGGAGGATGCAGCATGTCAGCAGATGCAGCACACACTAGCCATGCTTTACTATACATTACACACAGACATGAGCAGGGGGAGGAGAGGGGGGGGGAAACAGGGGTGACATCACTGCCTCTGACCATGTGACCAGCCTCATTTATATGATAAAGAAAAGATGATTTTATAATGATTAATGTATGAAATAACTAGATAAAGGCTGGGATGGGATCCTTGTGAGCTGCTCTAACAGGAAGAGGTGACAGGACTAGTGGCAGAGACCTGATGACAGGTGTCCTTTAACCCCTAGGGGCACCAGGACGTTATAGTACGTCCCCGGGGCTAGATGCTTAGCGCACGGGGACGTTCTATAACGTCCTGCTTCTGGCACCGGCTCACGAACAGAGCCGGTACCAGAAGCAGCGGCTGTCAGCTGTCTAGTACAGCTGACAGCCTGCGCTAACACCCGCGATCGGAGCCGGCTCCGATCGCGGGTGTTAACCCCTTACACGCCGCGGTCAAACATGACCGCGGCGTGTAAGGGTGTTTGCGCTGTGGATCGGATCCCCCGTGCCGCTTACGGGGGGATCCGATCCACTTCTGGGCAGCTCTGAGGACTGGCATGTGCCCCGGAGCTGCCCGGTCTCCATGGCAGTCAGATCCCTTCCGGGTCTGACTGTAAAGTGTCTGAGCATGCGCAAGCTTGCTCAGACAGTTTACACTGCTCTACAATAAAATAGTATTGTAGAGCAGTGTATTGAACTTAAACCAGTGATCAGAGCATCACTGGTTCAAGTTCAAGTATGTATAAGTAAAAATATGCAAAAACAGTTAACACTACACATTATAATAAATAAAAAATAAATACATAAAAATATAAGCCCCTAAAATGTCACTTTCCCATAAAAACACTTAATAAAGTATAAAAAACACAAAAACAGAAAAAACCCCGCATATTTGGTATTGCCGCGTCCGTAACAATCTGTATAATAAAACAGAATCGTTACTGGACCCGCACGGTACACGCCGTAGAAAAAAAACGCAAAAACGTTCCGAAAAAAGATAATTTTTAATTAATACCCTATAAAAAAAAATGCTCTAAAAAGTAATTTCAAAAATGTTATGCACTCCAAAATAAGCCCACTAAAAAGAACAACTCTTCTCGCAAAAAATAAGCCCCTAACTAGATTTGTCAGCCGAAAAATAAAAAGGTTATGCATATGAAAAGATGGTGATGCTAAAATGAACAAGATTTTCTCCAAATTGGTTTTTATTCAGTACAATTGAATAAAATACACAAAACCCCCACATATTTGGTATCCCTGCGTCCGTAACAATCTGCATAATAAAACAGAATCGTTATTAGATCCGCAAAGTGAACCCCGTAAAAAACAAAAAAAAAAAAAGCTCCAGAAAAAAGATCATTTTCAATTAATACCCTATAAAAATGCTCTAAAAAGGGATTTAAAAAATGTTATGCACTCTAAAATAAGAACAATCCTTCTCGCAAAAAATAAGCCCTTAAACAGATTTGTGAGGCGAAAAAAAAAAAAGTTATGCATATGAAAGACGGTGATGCTAAAATTAACAACATTTTTGCCAAATTACTTTTTATGGAGTAAAAATGGGAAAAAAATAAAAAATCTATATAAATGAGGTCTTTTTGTAATCGTGGCGACCCATAGAATAAAAATAATATACTATTTTTATGGTATGGTAAACAGCCAAAAAAAACCCCATAAAAATCTTCCTGAAAAGTGATGATTTTCATTTCCTCCACCAACAAAGAGTTAATAAAATCTCACCAATTAGCCTATAGATTCCCCCAAATTACCTACCAGAAAAGTGCATCTCATGTGGCAAAAGAAATAAGCCCCTATAGGTCCACATTAAAAAAAAGAAAAAAATTATAGGCTGTACAATGTGACATAGCAAATCTGATCTGGATGGCGCCTCCTTCCCTTCTATGCCCGGCCGGGCGCCCATACAGCAGGTTACCAGCACATATAGAGTATCCGTGTACTCGGGAGAGATTGGGTAACAAACTTTGTGGAGCCTTTATTCATTTAATCCATTGTAAATGTTTAATTTTCCACCCAAAATGAGTGTATTGTGAAAAAATATTACAATTTGCAGACTGCACCTCCATTTTGTTTTAACCCCTATAAAACACGTAAAGGGTTAACAAAACTTCTTAAAAGTGGTTTTTCATACGTTGAGGTGTGTAGTTTCCACAATGGGGTAATTTACAAGTCTCACTATTATTTAGGCCTCTCAGTGTCAATTAGAAATTGAGCAGGTTCATCTAATACAGGTTTTGGTGATTTTACAAAAAATGTGAAAAATGATACCCAAATTCTGAGCCTCATAACATTCTAGTAAAATATGTGGAATCTTAAAAAACCATGCCAACATAAAGCAGACATTTGGGAAATGTAAGTTATGAATTTATTTGGGAGCTATGACTATCTGCATCAAAAGTAGAGAATTTAGAACGTTGAAAATAAAGAATTTTTCCAAATTTTTGCCAAATTTTGTTTTTTTTCATAACTAAACACAAAAGATATCATCCAAATTTTTAAACTAATTTGAAGTACAATGTGTCACGAGAAAACAATCTCAAAATCCCCTGGATATCTCATAGTGTTCCAAAACTATAACCACTTATAACAGATTTGAAGAATGGGGCCGCGTCCTTAAGGCCAAAAGAGGCTGAGTCCCGTAGGGGTTAAAGAATCTTCCTGCAGTTCCAAGAAACTTAAAAGATGCTGCTTTCAGTCATATATTTAAGTGATACTTACTTCGCTACTTGGGTGTATAGGAAGAGGGAGAATGAGTAGGCAGGGCCAAATTATCTTTGGAAGACCTTCTGCTGGCCCCAAAATTCTGTGTACAGAGGAACACTGGAAAGAAGCTAAAATGATGCAAATTTTCCATCTTGTCCTCAGGAGGCCAATTTGATCAAACGTTGTTGAAAAACAGGGAACAATAAGTTAATGCTTTAATTTTTGGTTGGCACCACGCAGAAAATAAGGGGGGTTTAGGGTTTAGGGTTGCTGTTTGGGCATTCGGCCGCTAAAAGGTTCGCCATCACTGCCTTAGGATATGGTCTCTTTCATGACTGTGAAGGATAAAGGTCCTGTAGTCGTGTTAGATGAGCTGCAAGGATGGATCCCAATGGCTGAGAGGAAGCACTGGGAAGCCTTCAGTGTATCTTGGAGTGATGGGAGCAGGAATAAACTAGTGTCTGCCTAGAACTATGTTTCCATAATGGTTTATTTTCTGGATGGAGGGACAAGTGTCAGGACAAGGACTATGTTTGCATGATGATGGGTCACCCTGGGATCTACCAATGCTGCCAGATTTGTTTCAATGATATATGTGTGTGCCATAACCTTACAACACTGTGTGAGTTACAGAAAGGCACATGGAGAGAGCAGCTTACACATCTCAGCGACTGCAAAGGGTAACTTGAGACTGTCAAGGGTTGGTGAGTATAAGGGTGTTCTGGTCTGTGCAGATCTCTTCTCAGGTGGACAGAAGGTAGATGATAAAGATATTATGTTTACTGAAAAGGTACAATCTTCACCCAAAACGGAATGTTTTAAATATTCTGGATATAGAGGTCAGGCTTTCCACACTCCTTAGTCTGAAGAGAAGTGGGAAGGTGGAAAGACTGCATTAGACCATCCAGCTTGGAGTTCAGGAGGCAATGACAAATGTGTGTTAACTAATGAGAAATGTTTGTCAACTGTCAGCTCTTTTTAATTTTCTGTAGGAGTATTGGGACTATAAGCTTGTTAAACATCATGTGACCATAGTAAAATATAATTATTATTATAAGTGTTTCCTTTTTATGGAAGTTGTTTTGTTAAATTATTGGGACCTGGCATAGTATTGTTAAAAGTATTGTCTTTTCTAGTAGTATGACATGTGCCAGGTGGTGGGTTCTATCAGTTATATATAGATCCTATTGGTCTTTGTGGGTCTAACATGATGTTGAGCAAGTTTAAAGGTTAAGGGAAAAAAATTCAATCATAATTTCTAACTCAGTAGAGGATGAGAATTTCTAGTGACCGTCCTGTCTTAGTTTGTTTAGTCAACTGGTGGTGGCCTTGAGGGATTAATCAATTTAGGGATTTAAAATTTATTGATAGTAGGGATATGTATTTTTGCTGTTTTTGCTGTCTTTTAAGCTTGTGTTTTGCTTTTGTGTAAGGTAATTTAAAGCAACAGCTGAAGATGCTGAAACAGTACAAGTCCAGTGTGGTCCAAGCCCAGCAGAGTCCAAGGGGAGATGATTAAAGCTTTCTGAAGTCAGATGATGTGACCCTTGAACTTCTGGAGTTTGGCGCCGCATAACAAGATCACCCTACTTCAATACTTTATTTGATACAATCCCTTAGATTTAGTGAAATAACTGGTCTGCAAGAGTTCCAGAGTTTTAGTATTTCCTTATGAGTTTGCGGCCCAACTGGTGAATGACATTCGAGTGTCCTGGTCTGGGGGATCCGGCCAGAAGTAGCTGTTTGGGTGCAACAACATAAGGAGGCAATAAATGTGTTCAAAAGGAGGAAATGTGAATGCAAATAAAATAATAATGTATTAAGTTTATGTGAACACAATTATTGCCTTGTGCTGGCTGTCTTAGGTCGTTGACCTCTGACAAGAATAGACATTGTACAAGTTTGTGAATGACAGCTGTAGCTGGACTCTGCAGGACCTCCCCCATCACTGATGCCACCTTCACACTATATCATTGTGCCACTCTGTGGGCTCCTCCTGCTGATGCTGCTACTGATGCCACCTTCAAACTATATCATTGTGCCACTCTGCGGGCTCCTGCTGCTGCTGCTTTTGATGCCACCAACACACTATATCATTGTGCCACTTTGCCGCTCTTGCTGCTTCTGATGCCACCTTCACTCTATATCATTGTGCCACTCTGCGGGCTCCTGCTGCTGCTTTTGATGCCACCAACACACTATATCATTGTGCCACTCTGCCGCTCTTGCTGCTTCTGATGCCTCCTTCACACTATATCATTGTGCCACTCTGCGGGCTCCTGCTGCCTCTGATGCCACCAACACACTATATCATTGTGTCACTCTGTGGGCTCCTCCTCCTGCTGCTACTACTGATGCCACCTTCACACTATATCATTGTGCCACTCTGCGGGCTCCTACTGCTGCTGTTGCTGCTACTGATACCACCTTCACATTATATCATGGTGCCACTCTGCGAGCTCCTGCTGCTGCTGCTACTGATGCCGCCTTCACACTATATCATTGTGCCACTCTGCAGGCTCCTGCAGCTTCTGATGCCGCCTTTACACTATATCATTGTGCCACTCTGCGGGCTCCTGCTGCTTCTAATGCCGCCTTCACACTATATCATTGTGCCACTCTGAGGGCTGCTGCTGCCGCTTCTGATGCCGCCTTCACACTATATCATTGTGCCACTCTGCAGGCTCCTGCTGCTGCTGCTTCTGATGCCACCAACACACTATATCAATGTGCCACTCTGCAGGCTCCTGCCGCTTCTGATGCCACCTTCACACTATATCATTGTGCCACTCTGCAGGCACCTGCTGCTTCTGATGCCACCTTCACACTATATCATTGTGCCACTCTGTGGCTTTCCCTGTTGCTGCCACCATGTTGCTGACACCTGTGGACTCCTGCTGCTGATGCCACCTCCACACTAAATCATTGTGCCACTCTATGGCTATCCCTGTTGCTGCCACCATGTTGCTGCCACCTGTGGGCTCCTGCTGCTGCTTCTGCTGCCATCACCTCCACGCTCTTAACATTGTGCCACTTTGTGGCCTACCATGTTTCCGCCACCTCCATAATTTGTCATTGTGCCACTCTGCGGCCTACTCATGCTGCTGCCAACTGACCGCTGTCTCCCTGGAACACCCTGTGATTTCCATAATGCTGTTTTCACCCTCCATGACGTTGCCACTGTTTGGTTTTCCCCTTCATTTCATCTGTCAGAAGGATGAAAAACTTCAGGATTGATAGCCAAAAGCAGGACTCGATACAGAACACAGAGGACATGCAAGTATCCCATTTGCTGCTCATCTCTATTCTGGATCAACTGTTTGTTTTTGGCTTTAGCAATACTGATGGATTATTGACCGATTGAAAGAGGACACTGACGCGTGAAAAGAAGGGCAAAATGATCAGTGACGTCAATGCAAAATTACTGCTGACATCCTCTGCACTCTTATGGGAGGCTTTCCACATGTATCCGCGTTTAACAGAACAGGTTCTGTTGTAATATATGGAATCATCTGATGTTAGTGTAAAAAGAGTGCAATCTTTGATGTTATAGTGGGATCTTGGCCCTCAGCTCGGTCCTTTCGAGCTGGCACAGACGTTACCTTGTAGGCTGCGTTCCCGCTTTGCTTATTTGGGGAAGTTGGCCTATGTAAGTGCAGATGGAAGTGAAGAGTGAAACGATTCTAAGTGCCACGGCTGTCATGTGCGTGTCATACTAAAACACAGCATTGTTTGAAGACCAAACCACGCTCCCTATGCAAATTTAAACATGGCACAACGTTCTACAACACCCTACAAATTTGGCGAATCGGGACGAAACTAATTTTAACAAATTTGCCCATCTCTAGTAATATTCTTTTTCCTCACATTGACCTATTTCATATTCTGTCCCCCGCAATGAACTATTTCATATTCTGCCTCCCTTGCAATTTTTATTTTCATATTCTGTCCCCCACAATGAAGTATTTCATATTCTGTCCTGCTTCCTTTGCTATTTTTATTTTCATATTCTGTCCTCCCACAATGAATTATTTCATTTCCTGTCCATCCTCAATGATTTATTTAATATTCTCTCCCCCTACAATAATACATTTCTTATTCTTTCCCCCTACAATGATTTTTTTCATATTCTAACCCCCTATAATGAATTATTTCATGCTGTTGGCAGCATGGTGGCTGAGTGGGTAGCACTTCTTCCTTGCAGCACTGGAGTCCTGTGTTCAAGTCCCACTTAGGTCAACATCTGCAAAGAGTTTGTATGTTCTCTCCATGTGTGCTTGGGTTTCCTCCCACACTCCAACACATACTGGTAGGTTGTTTACATTGTTAGACCCATTGGGGACAGGCACAAATTTGTAATGTTTATTTGTAGAATTTTTATATTGATTCCCCCCAAAATGATTTATTTCACGTTCCGTCCCCCATAATTAATGATTTAATATTTTGTCCTCCCACAATTATTTATCTTAATATCCTGTCCCTCTACAATGGATAATTTCAGATTCTGTCCCCCAACAATAATTTATTTTATATTCTGTCTCCCTACAATGATTTTTTCATATTCTGTCCCCCTACAATGAATTATTTCATATTGTGGGCAGCACGGTGGCTCAGTGGGTAGAAGTTCTTCCTTGCAGCACTGGAGTCCTGGGTTCAAGTCCCACTCAGGTCAACATCTGCAAAGAGTTTGTATGTTCTCTCCATGTTTGCAGGGGTTTCCTCCCACACTCCAAAACATACTGGTAGGTTGTTTAGATTGTGAGCTCCATTAGGAACTGGGACCAATTTGTCATGCTTCTTGCAGCTCCACTCAATTATAAGAAGACCCAAGTATAAGCAGAGACCCCTAATTTTACCACCAAAAACTGTGAAAAATTATTGACTCAAGTATAAGCCGATTGTGGGAAATGCATTAGTCACAGCCCCCCAAGTATATAGCCAGCAAGCCCCCAAGTAGTATACAGCCAGCCTGCCCCTAATAGTACACAGCCAACTTGCCCCCAGTAGTATGTCAGCAAGCCCCCCCCCCCCTCCATCACTTAAAAAAAAAAAATTACATACTCACCCTCCGATGCTCACATTGTCTTCTTTCTTCTGTGCGGCTCCTCTTCTTTCTTCTATCTTCTTTAACAGCCGGCATGGACAAGGCCATGTTTTTTTTCCAGCATACTATGATGTGGCCGCTGCTGACGTCATAGTATGCACCGGCCGGCCGGAAGAAAACATTGCCGCGTCCATGCCGGGAGTTAAAGAAGACAGAAGAGAGAAGAGGAGCCGGGCTGAAGGAAGAATACGAGCCGAGCTGACAACGGGGACATCGTGGAGCCGCGTAGAGCATCGGGCCGCCAGAGGGTGAGGAAAAAAGTTTAATGTTTTAATAGACTCGTGTATAAGCTGAGATGAGGTTTTTCAGCACATTTTTTGTTCTGAAAAACTCGGCTTATACGTGAGTATAAACAGTATTATATTCTGTCCCCCCACATTGACCTATTTTATATTCTGTCCCTCCACAATGAATTATTTTTTGCCCACCCCCCACAATGAATTATTTCACATTCTGTTCCCCTACAATTAATTATTTCATATTCTGTCCCCCCACAAAAATGTATTTTAGATTTTTCCCCCCCACAATGAATTATTTCATATTCTGCCCCCTTACAATTTTTATTTTCATATTCTGTCCCCCACAATTATTTTTTCATATTCTGTCAGCCACAATGAATTATTTTATATTCTGTCCCTCCAAGTTGTGTGGGATTATAGAAAAAGGGTTTACCCTTTTCTGTAGCCCCTTTCTGACAACTGACTGACAACAGAAAAGCAGCACTGGGGGCATTTTAGACTGGGGGCTGCTCAAAATGGCACATTATATGTTTTGGGTTAGATATAGGGAATTTGTGGGACGACCAATTTCTTTTCAATGGAGAGGGAGTTACACGCCCCCACTCACACACTGGCCATGCCCCACATTTTTACCATAATATCATAATAATAATCAACAATAAAAATAATATTAAACATATTTTGCCTAGCCTGGGTTTTGAACCAAGACCTCACAGCTCCACCTCTCATAGACAGAGAGAGACAGAGCCTTAAACCACTAGGCTATGGGCTCAGTAAATGTCAAAGGATTTTTGGTAACTAAGAGCTTTTACTGTTACACTGTGACTTAATGCTCTGGCATACAGAGAGGGATCTTCTTAGAGATTATTATTATTATAATTAATTAATGAGACAATTATTATTATTAATAATAAAAATAATAATGTATCCATAATAATAATAATAATAATAATAATAATAAAAAAAATGTCTTCTTAATAATAATAAAAAAATTATTAATTACAATAATAATCTCTAAGAAGATCCCTCTTTATCAGGGCATTAAGTCACAGTCTAACAGTAACAGGTAACAGCTCTTAGTTACCAAAAGCAGACATTCACTAACCCCATAGCCTAGTGAGTAGAGGCTCTGTGTCTGTCTATGGCAGGTAGAGCTGTGAAGTCTGGGTTCAAATCCTGAGGTGGGCAGAAATATTTTTAATTAATTTAAATAAGAGCTTGTGTCTGGGAAATCCCTAGGACAATGGTGGTGAACCTATGGCACTGGTGCCAGAGGCGGCACTCGGGGCCCTCTCTGTGGGCACCCAGGCCATCACCCCAGCATGAAATTCACCAGACAGGACGCAAAGAATCTTCCTACAATGATAGGCCAGTTTGCCCTCCTCCTTTTAACTGCACTGGTGTCTTTAGGAGGCTGAATGACTAACAGCTGTCAAAGAACAAGGAGTAATAAATTGCTGCCCTGTCACTTTGCAATAAATAAGTGGCTTTTGGTTGAAGTTTGGGCACTCAGGCTCTAAAAGGTTCGCCATCACTGCCCTAGGAGATGTAGTGACCATATATTGACAGCTAGTGATCTCTCCCTGATGACATGGTGCCTGCTCTGCGCCAACCCAACACATCTCTCAAAAGGATTCCCTGCCAGATGTCTGTAGAAGCCATTCAGTACTATGAGTTCTGGCTTTGAAAGTATACACTATGTGGACAACCCCTCGGGACAACCCCAGCCAGTTCAAGACCTGGAGGGAATATCCAGGACAATCTCCCAGCTGCCCGTGACGCGGAGCAGAGGTAAAAAAATCGGGACTGTTCCAGCAAATCCGGAACGGTTGGGAGCTATGGATAAGGATTATATAGAGCAGTGTACCCCAACCTTTTTGTATCTGAGGACCGGCCTTGTGTACCCCACAGATAGCCCCTATATAACCACAACCCATATAATTTTCTGCAGCCCCTGGTCTAGAATGCACCATTACTCGTAGCTGCCCCCTTTTCTGTGTCCCCCCCCCTCTATAGTGCCCATTTTACTGTAGCCTCCTTTTAATGTCTTGATAAGAAGGAGGCTACAGACAGACAGGACATTATAATATCTATCTATGGCAACACGACACACCTATAATGTCCCTATAGAGGGGGATAACCGCTGATATAGAGGATACAGGATATAGAGTCCTAACACCCAGCCACATGTTGGTTTGGACACTGAGGGGGCCCTAGTAGTGTAAACAGCCCAGAGCTCATGGGACACTTAATCTGCCACTAGTGCCTACTAATGTATGAACAATGCACATGTACCATATTTTCTGGCATAAAAAATTACCCCCCACATTTTCCAGTTAAAATATAGAGTTTGGAATATACTTGCCTTATTAGACTAAGGCACATATAGCGAAAATAAAATAAAAACACATTTGATTTCAGTATGGTAATTATGTTAACTAAGGTTTTAAGTAAAACCGTAAAAAAAACTTCTTTTTGCCATCTTTAGGCGCTAATAACCCTTCTAGTGCTAACCACTGCACCTCCGTGCTGCCCATTATTTCTGTTAAATGTCAGGAATAACCATTATATTTTGATAGAATGGACATTTTGGGACGTGGCAATGTCTAACATGTTTATGATTTTTACTGTTTATTACTTCTAGGTAAAGGGGGTGATTTTCATTTTTAGAGTAGGTATAATTAGTAAGATCCATGACACAACAGTATATGTACAGTCTCACGTACATGCATCATAAGATTACATAACGACCAGGGTGAAGACCCAAGGTCAGCAATAACCTAGCCTAACATAATACTGTTACATATTATCACAGAAAGAGGAGGCTGGAGAACAGGAGGCCACAGAAAAAGAGGCTGGAGGACAGAAAGAGGATGTTGGAGGACATGAGGCCACAGAAAGGGGATGCTGGAGGAAAGGAGGCCACAGAAAGTTGATGCTGGAGGACAGGAGACCACAGAAAGAGGAGGCTGGAGTACATGAGGCCACAGTATGAAGAGGCTGGAGGAAAGGAGGCCACAGAAAGAGGAGGCTGGTAGACAGCGAGCCATATAAAGAGTAGGGTGGAGGACAGGAGGCCGAGGAAAGAGCATGCTGGTCGACAGGAGTCCACAGAAAGAGGATGCTGGAGGAAAGGAGGCCACAGAAAGTTGATGCTGGAGGACAGGAGACCACAGAAAGAGGAGGCTGGAGTACATGAGGCCACAGTATGAAGAGGCTGGAGGAAAGGAGGCCACAGAAAGAGGAGGCTGGTAGACAGCGAGCCATATAAAGAGTAGGGTGGAGGACAGGAGGCCGAGGAAAGAGCATGCTGGTGGACAGGAGTCCACAGAAAGAGGATGCTGGAGGACAGGAGACCACAGAAAGAGGAGGCTGGAGGACATGAGGCCACAGTATGAGGAGGCTGGGGGAAAGGAGGCCACAGAAAGAGGAGGCTAGAGGACAGGAGGTCACAGAAAGCGGAAGGAGGCTAAAAGATAGGGGGCCACAGAAAGA
The DNA here is from genome assembly GCF_040894005.1 of Engystomops pustulosus. NCBI lineage: Eukaryota > Metazoa > Chordata > Amphibia > Anura > Leptodactylidae > Engystomops > Engystomops pustulosus. The sequence continues at coordinate 62,753,150 of NC_092421.1, forward strand.
GGAGGCTGAAGAACAGGAGACCACAGAAAAGAAGACTGGAGGACAGAAGTCCACAGAAAGAGGATGCTGGAGGACAGGAGACCAGAGAACGAGGAGGCTGGAGGACATGAGGCCACAGTATGAGGAGGCTGGAGGAAAGGAGGCCACAGAAAGAGGAGGCTAGAGGACAGGAGGTCACAGCAAGAAGAAGCAGGCTAAAAGATAGAGGGCCATAGAAATAGGAGGCTGAAGAACTGGAGACCACATAAAAGAAGACTGGAGGACAGGAGGCCACAGAAAGAGGATGCTGGTGGACAAGGAGCTATAGAAAGAGCAGGGTAGAGGACAGGGGGCCACAGAAAGAGAAGGCTGGAGGGCAGGGGGCACAGAAATAGTAGGGAGGAGGACAGAAGGCCACAGAAAGAGTAGGCCGGATGACAGGAGGCCACAGAAAGAGGAGGCTGGAGGAAATGATGCCACAGTATGAAGAGGCTTGAGGACAGGAGGCCACAGTAAGAGAAAGCTTGAGGACAAGGGGCACAGAAAGAGCTGGGTGGAAAACAGAAGGCCACAGAAAGAGAAGGCTAGAGAACAGGAGGCCATAGGAAGAGGAGACTAAAAGAAAGGGGGCCATAGCATAGAAAGAGGAGGCTAAAAGAAAGAGGAGACTGGAGAACAGGAGGCCTCAGTAAAAAGAGGATGGAGCACAGGGACCGCAATATGCAAGTGATGGAGGACAGGAGTCCACAATATTAGGAGAATGGGGGAGGAGAGAGGCCACAAAATGATGTTGATGAAGGACAGGAGGCCACAGTATGAGGAGGCTGGAGGACAGGAGGCCACAAAAAGAGAAAGCTGGAAGACAGGAGGACACAGAAAGAGGAGGCTGGGTGACAGGATGCCACAAAATATGAGGCTGGAGGGAGTAGGTCAGAAAGAGAAGGCTGGAGGACAGAGGGCCACAAAAAAGAGGAGGCTGGAGGACAGGAGGCCACAGTATGAGGAGGCGGAAGGACAGGATGCCAAAAGAAGAGCAGACTGCAGCAGGATGCCACAGAAAGAGCAGGCTGGAAGACCGGATGCCACAGAAAGAGGAGGCTGAAAGACAGGATGTTACAGAAAGAGGAGGCTGAAGGACAGGATGTTACAGAAAGAGGAGGCTGGAGGACAGGGGTGACAGAAAAAGGAGGCTGGAGGACAGGAGGCCAATTAAACATATGCATACAACTTTCCTGTATCATGTTGGCCTTGCAGCACTGGGGTCCTGGGGTCAAGTCTCATCCAGGTCAACATCTGCCAAGGGTTTGTATGTTCTCTCCGTGTTTGAGTGGGTTTCTTCCCACAATCAAAAACATGGTAAGCTGGTAGGTGGATTGGATTGTGAGCCTTATGGGGACTGAATTGGCAAGCGCTGCAGAAACTGTGGGTGCAATATAAATAAAGGAATTATTATAATTATAATTATAATTATTTGTCTAGCCTAGTTTTGTCACGACGTGTAATGTCTAATACCAACACAAATATAAACGCAAAAATAAAACACTCTCCACAACATTTTTATAAACCTCCAAAGTACCGTATATGAGTGTAAGCCAAAAAATGTGCCGAACAACCCTAACTTGGCTTATACTGGAGTCTATGAAAAATAAAGTCTGTACTCACCTTTCTGACGCCCCCCACAGGTTCTCTCCTGTGTTCTGAAGCTCCAGCTACGTCTTTGGGTCAGTGCATGCTGCGTCGCACACACCATGACGTCAGCCGCTTGCCGACATCATTGTTTGCACACCGCCATTGGCTGACCCAGAGCTTCCGATGACAGAAGAAGACCTGCAGGGGTGTTAGAAAGGTGAGTAGAGAGGTTTTTTTGGTATAGGCTGGACAGAGAGATGCTGGCTATACACTAGTGGGCAGGCACTGGCTATATACTAGGGGGCATGCATTGGCTATATACTAGGGGGCAGGCCTACCACGACTGTGTCATCAGAAAACTTTGGTATGAAACACAACAAGCTATTTCGACAGATGACAGATACACTGAAGAGTACCTTGGGGAACACTCATACTACACACAAGTATAGTACTTGTGTATATGTACCGACCCAAAACTGTAAAATACAACCCCACAAGAAAATGGCGCAAATGCATTTTTTCACCAATTTCACTTTATTTGGAAATTTTTTCCTCTTTCCCAGTACACGGCGTGGAATAATAAATACTGTCACTAAGAATTGCAATTTTTATGTAGTAAACAAGCCCTCACACAGCTCTTTAAAAAGTAAAAAGTTACCCATTTCTGAAGATGGGGAGTAAAAATGGAAACACAATAACAAAAAGAGGTCTCAGAGTTAAATTTATTCCACTTAGCATAATCACCTTGTACATTACTCATACCGACTTTCATACCGGCGATTCTTCGGTATCTCTGGTATTCTGCCCCTCAAATTTACTCTCAGTTTTATTCTTGTACAATTCCTTACTTTCTTGAATCTTAAAGGGGTATTCCAGGAATAAGTATAATTCATATACAAATGGATCTTTAACCTCTTAAGGACCAGGCCCTTTTTCGCTTTTGCGTTTTCATTTTTCACTCCCCACCTTCAAAATTCTATAACTTTTTTTTTCCATGTAGAGAGCTGTGTGAGGGCTTGTTTTCTGCCTAACAGATTGCACTTCCTAGTGATGGTATTTGTTATTCCATGCCGTGTACTGGGAAGCGGTAAAAAAATTCTGAATGCAGTTAAAATGATAAAAAAACAGATTTGCTCCATTTTTTTGTGGGCTTGGATTTTACGGCTTTCACTGTGTGCCCCAAATGATATGTGTGCTTCATTCTTTGGATCAGTATTAGAGATGAGCGAACACTAAAATGCTCGGGTACTCGTTATTCGAGACGAACTTTTCCCGATGCTCGAGTGCTCGTCTCGAATAACGAACCCCATTGAAGTCAATGGGAGACTCGAGCATTTTTCAAGGGGACCAAGGCTCTGCACAGGGAAGCTTGGCCAAACACCTGGGAACCTCAGAAAAGGATGGAAACACCACGGAAATGGACAGGAAACAGCAGGGGCAGCATGCATGGATGCCTCTGAGGCTGCTTAAACGCACCATTATGCCAAAATTATGGGCAACAGCATGGCCATGACAGAGTGACAGAATGAAGCTAGATAGTATCTAAAACATGCAATAATTGACCCTGACACTATAGGGGACGGCATGCAGAGGCAGCGGCAGCAGGCTAGAGAGTGTCATGGCGACATACCCTAAATGGACTCAGGCTTCAAACCAATGGGTGGCAGAGAGGAACCAAAGGAGGTGAGCAAGAAGTGCTCAAATAATATCGGTACATGATAAAAGTTTGCCAGTATATTTTGTGGATTACACAGCAGGGTGGCGACAAAGTTAACATGGAAGCCATGAAAACAACCCAAAATTCTGCCTGACACAGCTCGTTTGATAAGGGGACCATGTATGGAGGCAGTGAACTAGTAGTAGATTAAAGGTGCTGCAGTTAAAACTATGTTAGTTGGATCTTGGCATGGAGCTGGCGCTCCGCTGCCAGACGAGCTTTCGCCAATCCAAGCCCCTGTCTCTAGGCTACTCCCCAAACAGCACTTTTGTATAAGATCAAGTGTAGTAGCGTTCTTATAAGTTTAGGATATGCCGGGTGAGGGGAATGTAAACAGATGCGCAAGAAGCGCATGATGCGCATGGAGCTGGTGCTCCGCTGCCAGGCGAGCTTTCGCAAATCCAAGCCCCTGTCTCTAGGCTACTCCCCAAACAGCACTTTTGTATAAGATCAAGTGTAGTAGCGTTCTTATAAGTTTAGGATATGGCGGGTGAGGGGAATGTAAACAGATGCGCAAGAAGCGCTGAAATAATATCCCTAAATGGTAAAAGTTTGCAAGTATATTTTGTGGATTACACAGCAGGGTGGCGACAAAGTTAACAACTTTGATGTGGAATGCCCTGTAATAGCTCTTGGGCGGTGTGCCTTTTATCGCCTAGGCTCAGCAGTTTCAGCACCGCCTGCTGTCGCTTAGCGACGGCACTGCTGCTGTGCCTAGAGCTACCGACTGATGGCGCCATGCCCACGGATGGTAATTCGGAGGAGGAGGAGGTGGAGGAGGGGTGGGAGGAGGTATAGTAGGCCTTTGAGACCTGGACCGAGGTAGGCCCCGCAATTCTCTGCGTCGGCAGTATATGACCAGCCCCAGGGTCAGACTCGGTCCCAGCCTGCACCAAGTTAAGTGTAGTAGCGTTCTTATAAGTTTGGGATATGGCGGGTTAGGGGAATGTAAACAGATGCGCAAGAAGCGCATGATGCGCATGGAGCTGGCGTTCCGCTGCCAGGCGAGCTTTCGCCAATCCAAGCCCCTGTCTCTAGGCTACTCCCCAAACAGCACTTCTAAGAACCTTTTGTATAAGATCAAGTGTAGTAGCGTTCTTATAAGTTTAGGATATGCCGGGTGAGGGGAATGTAAACAGATGCGCAAGAAGCGCTGAAATAATATCCCTAAATGGTAAAAGTTTGCCAGTATATTTTGTGGATAACACAGCAGGGTGGCGACAAAGTTAACAACTTTGATGTGGAATCCATGAAAACAACCCAAATTTCTGCCTGACACACCTCGTTTGATAAAGGGACGATGTATGGAGGCAGCTATATGGACGACTTTTGGAGGTAGCAATGGAGACAACGTGTGGAGGCTGCTATGGAGACAATTTAATTTGGATAGTGCCTGTATGTGGCAGTCCCAAACATTTTTCAAACCAGAGGAGCAGGTAGGTGGCCCTCCAGTAAAATGGAATAGATTGAGTGCCTGTATGTGGCAGTCCCAAAAATTCTTCAAACCAGAGGAGCAGGTAGGTGGCCCTCCAGTAAAATGGAATAGATTGAGTGCCTGTATGTGGCAGTCCCAAAAATTGTTCAAACCAGAGGACCGGGTAGGTGGCCCTCCAGAAAAATGGAATAGATTGAGTGCCTGTATGTGGCACTCACAAAAATTGTTTCAAACAGAGGACCGGGTAGGTGGCCCTCCAGAAAAATTAAATGCATGAAGTATAGCAAGAGCCAGTGGGCCCTGTCAAAAAATAGCCATTTTCCTCTGCTTTACTGTACAAAGAGGAGGAGAAGGAGGAAAATGAGGAGGAGGAGGAGGAGTGGATCAATTATTCAGGTTGAGCTTCCTTCACCTGGTGGAGATTGGAAATTCTGAGAAATCCAGCCTTTATTCATTTTAATAAGCGTCAGCCTGTCAGCGCTGTCAGTCGACAGGCGTGTACGCTTATCGGTGATGATGCCACCAGCTGCACTGAAAACCCGCTCGGACAAGACGCTAGCGGCAGGGCAGGCAAGAACCTCCAAGGCGTACAGCGCCAGTTCGTGCCACATGTCCAGCTTTGAAACCCAGTAGTTGTAGGGAGCTGTGTGATCATTTAGGACGATGGTATGGTCAGCTACGTACTCCCTCACCATCTTTCTGTAAAGATCAGCCCTACTCTGCCGAGACTGGGGACAGGTGACAGTGTCTTGCTGGGGTGACATAAAGCTGGCAAAAGCCTTGTAAAGCGTACCCTTGCCAGTGCTGGACAAGCTGCCTGCTCGCCTACTCTCCCTCGCTACTTGTCCCGCAGAACTACGCACTCTGCCGCTAGCGCTGTCAGAAGGGAAATACTGTTTCAGCTTGTGCACCAGGGCCTGCTGGTATTCATGCATTCTCACACTCCTTTCCTCTGCAGGGATGAGAGTGGAAAGATTTTGCTTGTACCGTGGGTCCAGGAGAGTGAACACCCAGTAATCGGTGCTGGAATAAATTCTTTGAACGCGAGGGTCACGGGATAGGCAGCCTAGCATGAAATCTGCCATATGCGCCAGAGTACCAACGCGTAAGAATTCACTCCCCTCACTGGCCTGACTGTCCATTTCCTCCTCCTCCAACTCCTCCAACTCCTCTTCTTCTGCCCATACACGCTGAACAATGGTCCCCTCTTGTGTCTCGCCAACATTCTCCTCCTCTTCCTCCTCATCCTCCTCCACCTCCACCTCCTCCGATATGCGCTGAGAAACAGACCTCAGGGTGCTTTGGCTATCAACAAGGGAATATTCTTCCCCCGTCTCTTGTGACGAGCGCAAAGCTTCCGACTTCATGCTGACCAGAGAGTTTTTCAACAGGCCAAGCAGCGGGATGGTGAGGCTGATGATGGCGGCATCGCCACTGACCATCTGTGTTGACTCCTCAAAGTTACTCAGCACCTGACAGATATCAGACATCCACGTCCACTCCTCATTGTAGACTTGAGGAAGCTGACTGACCTGACTACCAGTTCTGGTGGAAGTTGACATCTGGCAGTCTACAATCGCTCTGCGCTGCTGGTAAACTCTGGATAACATGGTCAGTGTTGAATTCCACCTCGTGGGCACGTCGCACAACAGTCGGTGAGCGGGCAGTTGGAGGCGGCGCTGCGCTGCCCTGAGAGTGGCAGCATCTGGGCTGGACTTCCTGAAATGCGCACAGATGCGGCGCACCTTCGTGAGCAAATCAGACAGATTGGGGTATGTCTTGAGGAAACGCTGCACTATCAGATTTAACACATGGGCCAGGCATGGCACATGTGTCAGTCTGCCGAGTTGCAGAGCCGCCACCAGGTTACGGCCGTTGTCACACACAACCATTCCCGGCTTGAGGTTCAGCGGTGCCAGCCACAGATCAGTCTGCGCCGTGATGCCCTGTAATAGCTCTTGGGCGGTGTGCCTTTTGTCGCCTAGGCTCAGCAGTTTGAGCACCGCCTGCTGTCGCTTAGCGACGGCACTGCTGCTGTGCCTAGAGCTACCGACTGATGGCGCCGTGCCCACGGATGGTAGTTCGGAGGAGGAGGTGGAGGAGGGGTGGGAGGAGGAGGAGGCATAGTAGGCCTGAAACACCTGGACCGAGGTAGGCCCCGCAATCCTCGGCGTCGGCAGTATATGAGCAGCCCCAGGGTCAGTCTCGGTCCCAGCCTCCACCAAGTTAACCCAATGTGCCGTCAGCGATATATAGTGGCCCTGCCCGGCAGCACTCGTCCACGTGTCCGTGGTCAGGTGGACCTTGTCAGAAACGGCGTTGGTCAGGGCACGGATGATGTTGTCTGACACGTGCTGGTGCAGGGCTGGGACGGCACATCGGGAAAAGTAGTGGCGGCTGGGGACCGAATACCGAGGGGCGGCCGCCGCCATGAGGTTGCGAAAGGCCTCGGTCTCTACTAGCCTATAGGGCAGCATCTCCAGGCTAAGCAATCTGGAGATGTGCACATTAAGGGCTTGGGCGTGCGGGTGGGTTGCACTATATTTGCGTTTCCGCTCCAGCGTCTGGGGTATGGAGAGCTGAACGCTGGTGGATGCTGTGGAGGATCGTGGAGGCGACGATGGGGTTTTTGGGCCAGGGTCCTGGGCAGGGGGCTGACTAGCAGCTGACACAGGGGAAGGAGCAGTGGTGTGCACGGCCGGAGGTGAACGGGCTTGTTGCCACTGAGTGGGGTGCTTAGCATTCATATGCCTGCGCATACTGGTGGTAGTTAAGCTAGTAGTGGTGGAACCCCTGCTGAGCCTGGTTTGGCAAATGTTGCACACCACAGTCCGTCGGTCATCCGGTGTTTCCTTAAAGAACAATAGAAATCCAACCCCTACTGAATTTTGCCACTTCAGCCTTTGCTATGGATATGTGCGCCACTAAGCGCAGAACACAGCGGTCGCAAGTCTCACTACAAATTGCTCAGAATTGGCAAGTACATGCACTGCAGAAACTAAAGCCACCAGCAGATCAACCAGAAATCAAATATATAGAACGCTACTGTAGGCTTCAAGAAGCTGTTTGTATTCTCCTATGGCTATTTTCTAGCCAAGTATCAAAGGAAGCACACTACTATGCCAGATGAGATGACACTGAGTTATTGCCTAATAGAAATCCAACCCCTACTGAATTTTGCCACTTCAGCCTTTGCTATGGATATGTGCGCCACTAAGCGCAGAACACAGCGGTCGCAAGTCTCACTACAAATTGCTCAGAATTGGCAAGTACATGCACTGCAGAAACTACAGCCACCAGCAGATCAACCAGAAATCAAATATATAGAACGCTACTGTAGGCTTCAAGAAGCTGTTTGTATTCTCCTATGGCTATTTTCTAGCCAAGTATCAAAGGAAGCACACTACTATGCCAGATGAGATGACACTGAGTTAGTGCCTAATAGAAATCCAACCCCTACTGAATTTTCCCACTTCAGCCTTTGCTATGGATATGTGCGCCACTAAGCGCAGAACACAGCGGTCGCAAGTCTCACTACAAATTGCTCAGAATTGGCAAGTACATGCACTGCAGAAACTAAAGCCACCAGCAGATCAACCAGAAATCAAATATATAGAACGCTACTGTAGGCTTCAAGAAGCTGTTTGTATTCTCCTATGGCTATTTTCTAGCCAAGTATCAAAGGAAGCACACTACTATGCCAGATGAGATGACACTGAGTTAGTGCCTAATAGAAATCCAACCCCTACTGAATTTTCCCACTTCGGTCTTTGCTATGGATATGTGTGCCACTAAGAGCTAAACACAACGGTAGCAAGTCCCCCTGCTAATTCCTCACAAAATGGTAAAAGATGCAAATTAAAATAAAAAAAGTAGAACGTTATTGTAGCCCTAAGAAGGGCTGTTGGGTTCTTTGAGAATCACTCCTGCCTAACAGTAAGCTAATAGAACACCCTAACGCTTTCCCTGACCAGCAGCAGCTCTCTCCCTAGCGGCATCCAGAGACAGAATGATCCGAGCAGCGCGGCCAGCGGCTAGTCTATCCCAGGGTCACCTGATCTGGCCAGCCAACCACTGCTATCGACGTGTAAGGGTACCACGTCATGCTGGGTGGAGTGCAGAGTCTCCTGGCTTGTGATTGGCTCTGTTTCTGGCCGCCAAAAAGCAAAACGGCGGGAGCTGCCATTTTCTCGAGCGGGCGAAGTATTCGTCCGAGTAACGAGCAGTTTCGAGTACCCTAATGCTCGACCGAGCATCAAGCTCGGACGAGCATGTTCGCTCATCTCTAATCAGTATGATGAAATTTGTATAGGTTTTATAATGTTTTCATACATTTACAAAAATAAAAAACCTCATGTATGAAAAATAAATTCTTAATTTTGCTGTCTTCTGGTGCTAATAACTTTTTCATACTTTGCTGTACAGAGCTGTGGGTGGTGTCATTTCTTCTAACTTTTGATGACATTTTCAATGCTGCCAATTTTAGGACTGTGCAACATTTTGATCACTTTTTATTGAATTTTTAATATTTTTCAAAATGGCAAAAAACTGCCATTTGTGACTTTGGGCGCTATTTTCCAGTACAGGGTTAAACACAGTGAAAAAATGTTATTATAGATTGGCCATTTTCAGACACAATGGTACCTTAGGTGTTTATGATTTATCCTGTTTATATATATATTAGTTCTAGGGAAAGGGGGGTGATTTGAACTTTTTGTTTTTTTTTAAATATTTTTTTTTTTTACTTTTTTCAGCACCCCTAATAGATAGCCTAAAATATGATTGCCTCAGATCTTTGTGTGACCCGAGGCTGTCATGGCAACGGATCGCCGCTCCCCAATGACGTCACGGGGAGCCACTATCCAAGCCAAAATTGGGATCACTGGTGTTTGCTCTATTGTGAAGAAAACACCCGATGAGTATGAAGAGGATTCTATCCCCAATGGGGCTCACAATGTAAACAACCTACCAGTATGTTTTGAAGTGTGGGAGGAAACCCAAGCACACATGGAGAGAACAAACAATTTTTTTTGCAGATGTTGACTTGAGTGGGACTTGAACTGAGTACTCCGGTGCTGCAAGGAAGAAGTACTACCCACAAAATATGGAATAAATAATTGTAGGGGGGACAGAGTATGGAATAAATTATTGTAGGGGGACAGAATATGAAATATGTCATTAATAATATATGTCATAATTAATTTTTTTTAGTCTTCTGTTCCCCTACAATGAATTATTTCATATTGTGGGCAGCACAGTGGCTGAGTGGGTAGCACTTCATCCTTGCAGCACTGGAGTCCTGTGTTCAAGTCCCACTCAGGTCACCATCTGCAAAGAGTTTGTATGTTCTCTCTGTGTCTGCATGGGTTTCCTCCCACACTTCAAAACATACTGGTGGGTTGTTTAGATTGTGAGCCCCATTGGGGACAGGGACCAATTTGTCATGCTTTTTTGCAGAATTATTATATTCTGTCCATCCACAATGAATTATTTCATATTCTGTCCCACCACAATAATTTATTTCATATTCTGTCCCCTACAATTAATTATTTCATTATCTGTCTCCCTTACAATTTTTATTTTCATATTCTGTCCCCCCATGATTAATTTATTTTATTTTCTGTCCCACTACAATGAATTATGTAATATTCTTTTCCCCCACATTGACCTTTTTCATATTCTGTCCCCCACAATAATTTATTTTATATTCTGCCCCCCACAATACATTTTTTCATATTGTGTCCCCCACAATGAACTATTTCATATTCTGCCTCCCTTGCAATTTTTATTTTCATATTCTGTCACCCACAAGGATTTTTTTAATATCTCTCACCTCAAAATTAATTTTTTAAATATTCTGTCCCACTACAATGAATTATGTAATATTATTATCCCCCCGATTCACCTGTTTCATATTCTGTTCCCCCACAATGAATTATTTCATATTCTGTCCCCTCACAATAATTAATTTATATTCTGCCCCCAAAATAATTTTTTTCATATTCTGTCCCCTAAAATGAACTATTTCATATTCTGCCTCTCTTGCAATTTTTATTTTCATATTCTGTTCCTCACAATGAATTATTTCTTATTCTGTTCCCCCACAATAATTTATTTTATATTCTGCCCCCAAAATACATTTTTTCATATTTTGTCCCCTACAATGAACTATTTCATATTCTGCATCCCTTGCAATTTTTATTTTCATATTCTGTCCCCCCCCCCCAATGAATTATTTCATATTCTGTCCCCCATCAATGATTTTTTTCATATTCTGTCCCCCCATAATTATTTTTTTTTATATTCTGTCCCACTATAATGAATTATGTAATATTCTTTTCCCCCACATTGACCTATTTCCTATTCTGTCCCGCACAATTAATTATTTCATATTCTGTCCCCTCACAATAATTCATTTTATATTCTGTCCCCAAAATAAATTTATTCATATTTTGTCCCCTACAATGAACTATTTCATATTCTGTCCTGCCTCCCTTGCAATTTTATTTCCATATTCTGCCCCCCCCAATGAATTATTTCATATTCTGTCCCCCCATAATTATTTTTTTTTTATATTCCGTCCAACTACAATGAATTATTTAATATTCTTTTCCCCCATATTGACCTATTTCATATTCTATCCCCCACGATGAATTATTTCATATTCTGTCCCACCACAATATTTTTTTTTATATTCTGCCCCCCACTATACATTTTTTCATATTCTGTCCCCCCACAATACATTTTTTCATATTCTGTCCCCCGCAATGAACTATTTCATATTCTGCCTCCCTTGCAATTTTTATTTTCATATCCTGTCCCCCACAATGAATTATTTCATATTCTGTCCCCCCATAATTAGGGTTGATCACTTGATCACATATGGCTGTACACTTTATATAATGATAAAGGGATACACTACTTATTAAAATTGTGTTTATGTGAAAGATAATGTTAAATACTACTTTATTGTATATGTACGCAATGTTTACCCTGGATATGATGTCACAACTCTAAGAGTATATGCAACATCCCCCACCGGGGCCTAGCCTTTTTCTCTTGGGGCCTGGAGACAGCCGCGGCCCGGGATACCTGAGTGGCTGGCGGTTGCGGCCTAGGGACACTAGTGTCACGGTGCTTGGTATGGGGACCGGAGGGCGGTCCTACAGCCTGGCAGGTCTCCAGCAGGTGGTGTTGGCAAGAAATGATGAGGGAGAGGCTGCTATAGCGGTTCTCCCTGGGGCAACCCTTTGATGTCTGGAGTATGAGTTTCTGTGTGGTGGATAGGGTGCCCGTGATGGTGACAGCCGTAGTGGCAGGGACCAGACGGAGGCAGACGTTGAACAAAAATAACTTACAGTTCTTTATTGGAACCGACAGGAACAGTAACAACGTGCCCTGACAAATGGTAGAATGCTGGGGCTGCAGTTGGAGATGGAACCACAGGAAGGGATCTTCATCCTGGATGCAATGGCAGGCTGGGAGATAGCTGTGTCCTAGTAGGATGCTTCAGTTGCTTCAGATATCACCCTTGAAGGTAGGATGATACCCCTTTCTCTCACTAACTAGCTCTTCACTCCACTCAGGTAGAGAGCTGAGCTCTCCTGCTCTGGTCTCACTTGCTAGCTGTACTTGCTGCACTGTACTGAGAACTCTCTGACAGACTCCTGTCAGACTAATTGTTCTCTTCTTCTGCTCTCTAGAACCTTCCTGACCAGGGGTTTTATTACTCCCACTGGTCAGGTGGTGGTTCCTCCTCCAATCACATCCCAGCTTATAGACACAATAAGATAACACATGTGATTGGTTGACACTAGAGATGAGCGAGCACTAAAATGCTCGGGTGCTCGTTATTCGAGACGAACTTTTCCAGATGCTCGAGTGCTCGTCTCGAATAATGAGCCCCATTGAAGTCAATGGGAGACCCGAGCATTTTTTTAATAAAACTGAACAGTAAAAGAACAGTGCAAAAAAAAAAATTCCAGATGTTTGCAGATGTTTTACTTGTAAGAACACATTGAAATAACACTATTCTTCACTTTGCAGGTGTTCGCGCGTGTCTCCTGCTAAGTTAGGAGATGTGCACGAACATCTGGAATGTGAAGAATAGAATTAAAATATTAAAAACAGTGAATACAGGACCATTTAAGTGCAGAACACATTGAAAGAACAATATTCTTCACATTCCAGATGTTCCGAACATCTCCGAACCTAGCGGGAGACACGCGCGAACACCTGGAAAGTTAGGAATAGTGTTATTTCAATGTGTTCTTACAAGTAAAACATCTGCAAACATGTGTAATATTTTTTTTTTACAATAAAAATACTTTTATTCAATTTATTTTATTAATTTACTGCTCGATCTCGAGCCTTCGAGATACTCGTCCGAGTAACGAGCCGGTCCGAGTATGCTAATACTCGACCGAGCAGTATACTCGGACGAGTATACTCGCTCATCTCTAGTCGACACATATTACATCACATTCTACACTTAACTCCTGCCTTACCAGGCAGACTCTACCGCTGCAGGGTTCCCCAGTGTTATGTAGTGACCTTCTGTGGGGTTGATCAGACCCTACACAGGCTACAAGCTACATGGTGGGACGTATTCGCAACAACCCCTCTGCCTTGCATCGGCAGGGGTGTTGCATATATATATCTGTATGCACTTGGACACAAATGGCTTGACAAAGGCTGGATACACAGCCGAAACGTTGCTTGAGGTGGAATAAACACTGAATTATTTCACTACCTTGGAGTGCTGCCGTTTCTTATGTTTGTATCTATCTATCTCATATCTATCTATCTCCCATCTATCTAGCTATGTATCTCATATCTATATATCTCTATGATATGTATCTCATCTACCACTGTTTTAGCCTTCAGTATATCTGCAACCCAGCTTTCCTCGTCTCTTGAATGGGATGTCACCCTGAATGCTCCCGTAAGTATAATCTTCTATATTTGCTTCTGTGTAATGATCTCACATATTGTTATATTTTGTGTGTGACCTATGAGAGTATAATCTCCTGGCCGTCCATTATAAGCATATTACACATTATTACAGCCAGTCCTACTATTCATAAGTCACATGAAGGTTTTACTGTTTCTCATTCACACCTATTACCTCATAAAATACTCTGTATATAATGTGAGGTGATTATATCATGACCCATCATTACATGTGAGGAGTCATTTATATCATTGTCCTGGTGACTGATGAAAGACGTGGAGGCTGAAGCCATTGTTATTGTCTCGGCCTATGACAGTTGTTATGGTCTTGGCCTATGACGGTTGTTATGGTCTCGGCCTATGACGGTCTATGGAGCCATTGCTATGGTCTTGGACTGTAACATTGTATGGAGCCATTGTAATGGCCATGGCCTATCAAGGTGTATGGAGCCATTGCTATGGCCCCGGACTATGACAGTGTATGGAGCCATTGTTATGGTCTTGGCTTTTGACATTGTATGGAGCCATTGTTATGGCCTAGCCCAGTGGTGGCGAACCTATGGCACGGGTGCCAGAAGTGGCACTCTGAGCCCTCTCAGTGGGCACTTAGGCTGTTGCCCCAGGACTCACCAGACAGGAGATTAAGGGATTCTCCTGCGGGCCCAGGTAGCCCATGACGTGACACGCTGAGCGTTATTTTAAAGTGAAACATCTGGGTCTACCTGAGACTGCAGGGAGAGAAGGTGTGGACAGGGTCAGATTATCATTGGAGCTCCTGCTCTTGGATGTCAAGGGAAGCTCCAAGTGCAATCCGAAATTTTCCCTCCTTCTGTCAACAATATTGGTTTCCTCAGTAACGTTGAAAGCTGTGGTATAGCACAGAGCAAAAAGATTACTGTCTAAAGTTACTGTCTAAATTGCTGTGTGTGTTGCGTTAAATAAGTGAGTTTGGATTGCAGTTTGGGCACTCGGTCTCTAAAAGGTTCGCCATCACTGGCCTAGCCTATCATGGTGTATGGAGCCATTGTTATGGTCTCTGCCTATGACTGTGTATTGAACCATGGTATCACAAGCCCCACTGATACTAATGCTAAATAAATACACAACAACGACTTTTTGGAACAATTTTGGCCGCGGCGTTTATTATGGGTTACATAATTAACTTAATAAATAATCAATTCATAAATAAATCCTCATTTAAATAAATAAATAATCAATTAAATGAATATTCTTTAAAAACCACCATAACAATTCCAACTCATGTAATAACTCTCAAGTTAAAATTAATAAACCAGTCCACCCAGCAATGACTGGGTGACTAAATCCCACTAGTAAACGCCAGCGACAAATTACATTATACATAAAATAAAGGGAGGGGGGCGGGACAATAACTGTTTCTTCTTTTCTAGCTGGACTTGAAGAACTTCTCTCTCCAGCTTCACCTGATGAACTGATTGACCAGGCAGAATTCATTTCATTTATCACCTTCTGTGTTTCCCGCCTAAACACAGCAGCCAATCAGCTGTTCAGTTCCAGATGTTTTGCCCAGCAACTGGAAGCTTCCAGAGAAGACTATACCAACTACTGGACTAGGGAAATAAAACTTCACATTTAGCACAGCAACAGCACATACCATTCTTAAACTATCTCTATTAACCCAATACATACCAAACTCCTACAAAATCACTAAAGCTATAACATATACTAACTAATGACAGAAAGGGGGGGGGGCTGTGATACCATGTGTCCCCCAGCTTACAACTGGGGGGCCCCTATCATGGTATCACAAGCCCCACTGATACTAATGCTAAATAAATACACAACAACGACTTTTTGGAACAATTTTGGCCGCGGCGTTTATTATGGGTTACATAAATAACTTAATAAATAATCAATTCATAAATAAATCCTCATTTAAATAAATAAATAATCAATTAAATAAATATTCTTTAAAAACCACCATAACAATTCCAACTCATGTAATAACTCTCAAGTTAAAATTAATGAACCAGTCCACCCAGCAATGACTGGGTGACTAAATCCCATAAGCCTTACCCTGAAAGGGGAAGGCCACCCACACCGCAGCCAAAAATCAATAACATTATGTAAACTTGTATTAAAAACCTCAATACCAATATCTGATAAGTGCACCCAAACTAAATGGTAAAAAATGATATAACTTTCCAAATCCTGACAGGCAACCAAGACTGTGCAGCTATTTGGACATTGAAAAATTAATTCTTTTACAATTTTTTTTTTTTTTCCGTACGAAAGCTCCTTACAAGAGTGGATTAACCTAGGAACTATTTCCGAGAAACAAATGACCACATCTGTAAACATACCTTTCAACAAAGCTAAATCTTTTTATCATAACCCACAATAAACCAATTGTTTTTTCTCTTACCTATGTCATTACCCCATTATGTACTATTAACCCCTTAAGGACGGAGGGTTTTCCGGCTCATTTCTCGCTCTCCAACTTCAAAAATCCATAACTTTTTCATTTTTCCGTGTACAGACCTGTGTGAGGGCTTATTTTGTGCGTAACAAATTTTACTTTCCCGTAATGTTATTTATTTTAACATGCCGTGTACTGCGAAGCTGAAAAAAAATTCCAAATGTGGAAAAATTGAAAAAAAAACCGCATGTGCGTCACGTTCTTGTGGGCTCAGTTTTTACGACTTTCACTCTTCGCTCCAAATAACACGCCTACTTTATTCTTTGGTTCGGTGCAATCGCGGTGATACCAAATTTATATAGGTTTTATTGTGTTTTAATACATTTTCAAAAATTAAACGAATGTGTACAAAAAAGAAAAAAAATTTTTTGCCATCTTCTGACGCTAATAACTTTTTCATACTTTGGCGCACGGAGATGTGTGAGGGGTCATTTTTTGCGAAATGAGGCGACGTTTTCATTGCTACCATTTTGAGGTCTGTGCGACATTTTGATCATTTTTTATTTCATTTTTTATGTTATGTAAAAAGGTGTAAAAGTCGCATTTCGGACATTTGGGCGCCATTTCCCGCCTCGGAGGTCACCGCCGGCCGTAACCGTTTTTATATTTTGATAGATCGGGCATTTTGGGACGCGGCGATACCTAATATGTCTGTGATTTTTACTGTTTGTTATGTTTTATATCCGTTCTAGGGAAAGGGGGGTGATTTGAACTTTTAATATTTTATTAATTTTTTTTATTTTTTAAACTTTTTTTTTTCTTTTTTTTTCACTATTTTTTAGACCATCTAGGGTACAATAACCCTAGATGATCAGATCGCTCCTACCATATACTGCAATACTACAGTATTGCAATATATGGCGTTTTTGCAGGTCTTACATTACAATGAGCCACTGGCTCATTGTAACGAACCTGCATAAACCATGTAGCCTCGTGTCAAGAGAAGACCCGAGGCTACCATGGTAACCGATCGCCGCCCCCCGATGACGTTCGGGGGCGTGGCGATCGAAAAAAAGATGGCGGCGCCCGCGCGCCGCCGTCTTTTAAACGCCGCCCGCGACTTTGCGGGCGGCGTTTAGAGGGTTAATAGCCGCGATCGGTGCAAGCACCGACCGCGGTTATTAGCGGTGGGGGTTTTGTGCAAAATGCAAAAACCCCCACCTCTGTATGAAGAGGACTCAGCCCGTGAGCCCTCTTCATACTTCCCTTATACCTCTGCGCCGTAGAGCTACGGCGCAGAGCGTTAAGGGGTTAAAAGATCTAGATTAGGAAAAACAATGAACGAACATAGGTAAAAGATCCACCCACTTCAAACCTCTAACACCATGCCTTTATGTCAAATTTTCAGAGTAGGGTCTTCGGGCTGCCCTCTTCTCGGCCCAATAAGCAAAAGAATGTCCAACGATCCATACTGGTTTCTTAATCTGAAAGATAAAATAACTAGCACAATGCTATATTAGGTCTAACCTATAGCTTGAACCAGATGGACTCCCATCTTGCTGCTTCAGTTGCAGCTCCTATCTGAATTGAATGGCCCAATAATTTTTCATAGCCTAAACCCCAATTTTTTTTTTTTTTTTTAATGTATTAATTTATTTTTAAACATTTCTTAAGAACCACCTCAAACTGAAAAATAGTTACCGGCAGACCATCATTATGTTTTAACAAATATCCTTCACCCTGGGGCCTAACTTTCAACCAATCTACCATCAAACTAACTGGGCATAAAACATTGCCTTATAAACTATTAATCTGATTGTACATCCACTACCAAACTG
The DNA here is from genome assembly GCF_040894005.1 of Engystomops pustulosus. Taxonomy (NCBI): domain Eukaryota; kingdom Metazoa; phylum Chordata; class Amphibia; order Anura; family Leptodactylidae; genus Engystomops; species Engystomops pustulosus. The sequence goes on from NC_092421.1 coordinate 62,771,098, forward strand.
ATCTGTCTTAGACCTTCTTAGAAACAATTGTATAAAACCCTCTCTACATGTCACATCCCACAATAGCAATCCTGACTGAACTTTCTTATGCCGTCACCTCATAGCTGCAAAGAAAGCTGCAGCAAAAGCTGTTGTAAGCAGACGAACTTCAAACCCGTCCAAAAAACACTTCGCATAAACAATCAGATAAACTACGAATAACTCAAAAGAAATTGGGCGCCTATGTGCCCTTCCTGGTTCCGTTCATTTATATCCCTTCAGCATCTGTTTTACTATAACTTGAAATGTAACTAGTTGAATGCTATTAGCCTTGAAAAAGAGAGATATACCTGCCAAAGTCTTTGAAATGAACGAAAATGACAATTTCCTAGCCCTTAAACCGAACTAAAACATCACAAAACATTCAATTTATTTGTAAAACAGTTAATATTGTACAGATTAAAGAATTTTTGCCATTACTGCCATGCAGCTGAATATCCAGCCCATGTTTTCTTTTTCTTTTTTTTTTTTTTTTAGCAATAGAATTTTCAATACCCTCACTAATTATAAACAACATAACAATAGGTGGCGTAATAATTTAACTACTACGTCACTTTTATATGACAACGTATTAATTGCAAATACCACTCTTGTTATCTGAATTAATTAAGATCCCTTTGTTCTGAAAATGATTACCCCAAATCACCACGGCTACAATAATTGGAAACAACTCAAGCGCTACAATGGCATTTCTCAGCTGACCAGTTCCCGTTCCAAAACGGGCCATAAACCAAACTTCCAGCTAAGTCTGAAAATAATTCAAGCGCCTCTTAATCAATAAAAGGATCCTGAACATAGCTTTTACCATTGCATTTTGTCAAAAATTCAAACCAAAGAGCTAAATATTCCTTCAATTCTTTCGTAAGTCTGAAATGTGACTTTGTATTTTGTGACAAGAGGGCTAAAATTTCCAACCTTTTAAAAAATACTCTTCCCATGGGTATTATTCTGTTAGCAAAGTTAAAAAACCCAAAACTGGTTGTAACTCTCTAAACACACACTTTTTTTTTTTTTAAACCAACAAACTGCCCAAAACTTTTTTAATCTTATCAATCTTTTCATCCGGTAACGAAAATTCCAACTTTGTGCTATCAATTTTGATACATAAAATCTAAAACATAACAAGGATAAGCCGTCTTTTCCTCTGCTAAAAGTATATCAAATAACTTGGCCATCTGAACAAAACCGTCTAAGGCCCTGCTGCATAAGTCCGAATCACTATCACTTACAAATAAAAATTATCTAGATAATGCCGAATACCAGCACTTATTAGAAAAAGATTCAAAATAAGAACAGGATAAAGTAAAAAACCCATAGGCTGACACTTGTCAAAGTAATATTCATTATCAAAATAAAAACCCAAAGAGTTAAAACCCTCAGGATCCACAGGCAATAACCAGAAAGCAGACTTAATATCTGCTTTAGCCATCATGTATTAACTCCAAATTTTGAGAATAACTCCACCGCCTGGTGAAAAGATGCATACTGAACACTTGCAAAATTTTTGTCAATCTCATAATTTAATGTACTTTCTCTGGGTAAGATATGACCAAGCAATCCTATTCATTTTTAACTATTTTGACAATTTTTCCCTTACAACATCATAATGAAACACAGATTTTAAATTCTTCACAACATTTACCAGAAAAGGCAGGAACATGAAAAACATGCTGAAAACCTTTAGTTATTAACTCCGCCTTCTCCCTGTCTGGATACACCTCTATAAATGGTAGCATTTGGATAGCCTCACTGGAGTCAACGCTCTTTGCCACTTGCTCCTTTGTACTTGGAGCATGCTATGACTGACTGGCTTTTTTGGGTGAGTTCCTCCACAGAATGAGCACCAACGCCTATAGCAGCAGTTGGCTGGCCACTTACATTGCGACTCATTGTATGCCAAGCACACCCCTTTTCGAAAAGTAATTTGACTGGAGCTCTGACTGACACTGGATTGTCTGTTAAGAAACAGCTGTGGAGGCAACAACAAATCTAACCACAAACCAACATCCTTAATTCCCCATCTTAAAGATGGATACACTGCAAGCTTTTGCTAAAATGATTCATCATATGTGATCCAAGCCGAATCACCAAATTATCTATATGCGTCTTGAATTATATCCACATGCTGAAACAAACCACTACATAGATGCGGTTGTTTTAAAATGGCAGCATAAATACAAAAAGCTTAAACCAATTATGAAAAGACATATATGGAACTTTTTTCTTGTCATCTTTTGACCTATCAGACTTATCTGATTTAACCAAATTCTCCTTTTTAGAAGGAAGTGCAACACCCTCGCCGATGCAATGGCGAGGTAGTGTTTGCGAATACGTCCCACCTGCATATACCCACATCACGCTACATGGTCCTGATAGGACATAGGGGATATTGCAGTGGTGAATCCTGCCTGGCACGGCAGGAGTTAAGTATTTTGTATGATGCAAGATGCTGTTGTCCAATGATTTGTGTTACATCCTGTCCTCTGTAAGCTGAGATGTGATTGGAGGAGCAGCCACCACCTGACCAAAGGGAGGTAATAAAACCCCCTGGCCAGGAATGTTCTGGGGATTATTCTAGTAAGAGTTAGTGAGAGAAGTCTCTCCCAGATGAGAAGAGGAGAAGATCTTGTAGACTTAGAGTGAGTGAGTGAGTGAGTGAGTAATCTCAGTCTGGCCCATACCAGAGCAGGAAGAGCCTAGCCCCTGCCTCTGAAGAGTGGAGCATTAGACTAGAGTTAGTGTAGTGAGGAAAAGGGGTATCATCTTACCTTTAAAGGTGATACCTGAAGCCCTACAGGACAAGCTGAAGCTTCCTACCAGGACACAGCTGCCTCCCAGCCTGCCCTCTACATCCAGGCTGGTGAACTATCTCCTGAGGCTCCCTCCAACTCACATCTCAGCACTCCATCTACCTGTTAAAGGCACGTTGCTGCGGTTCCTGCCGGTTCAAATAAAGAACTGTAAGTTGTTTTCTTCAACTTCTGTCTTCGTCTGGTCCCTGCTAATACGGCTGCCTTCATCACCGGCACCCTGTCCATCACCCAGAGACTCACACTCGGGACATTAAGGGGTTGCCCCAGGGAGATCCGCTATAGCAGCCTCTCCCTCATCATTTCTTGCCAACACCACCCTGCTGGAGACCTGCCAGGCTGTAGGACAGCCCTCCGGTTCCCCCGTACCAAGCACCGTGACACTAGCCTGCCTAGGCCGCAACCGCCAGCCACTCAGAAAAGGCTAGGCCCCGGCTGTCACCAGGCCTCACCTCAAGGCCTAGGCCCCGGTGGGGGATGTTGCAGAAGCAAACTCCAAATGTCAATATACTCATTTCTCCAAATCTTTTCTTTAACTGACACTTGTAAATGAAAACCTAACGGTGTTAATATACATGCAAAACCTCCTTTACACAACTCTGAGACACTCCTTTTTCAATAATAGGCAAATTAACTGATTCAACATCATCAATATCAATTGTATTAACTTCATACATTTCTTTCAGGTGAATTAAACCATAGTTCAGCTGGCAAATTCAACGCCACTGATTACTCATAAACTCTGAAAACCAATTCATAAAACTAGCCATCCTTTTAAATTTATCTTGAAAACATTCAATAGAATAGGATTTCTCAATTAATTCATACTTCAGCTGGCGAATTCTGCGCCACTGATTACCTCATAAAATCTGAAAAAGAATTCACAAAACTAACCATCCTATTAAATTTATCTTGAAAACATTCAATAGAAAATGATTTCTCACCAGATCCACTAGATGGCGCCAAAAACTCCATGTCCTCCCTCACTGGCTCCTCTCTGCATCCAATCCAGCTGATGCTGCTGGGTTTGACACTCCTGCCTCTCACTCGTCCGCTCTATAGGACCCAGCAGTTACTTACCAGAGCCGGACGAAGGATGAGAGTAAACATGCTTTACCTTCCTGATCCACTTAGCAGGTAACACTTCCATTTCAGGCCTTCTCCCTTACACCCCTGCCTTCTCCATAACTCCTGCCTGACCTGCTTCCAAAGTAGCCGCTCCACACGATGATCCAGCTGCCACAGGCTGAGCAAAACCACACCGCTCACCTGCTTCATTACCTTCTTGCCAGGCCTCTGTTGCGGCTGTTATAGGCACCTGACTGCAGCACGGTGCGGCTTCACTCCTTCTGCCGCCTTCACTCCCTTCAGAGACTTCTTCTTGTTCCACATCCCAGACTCGGCTCCCAGACGCTTTATCCTCACGTCCGTCTTTATCCAAAACTGCAATTCTGGAGCCAGTCTTCTTTTCCTCTGCTTTCTGCCTTCTTTAGCATTCCTTTCAGCAAGTCTTCCATGACAATAACTGTTTCTTCTTTTCTAGCTGGACTTGAAGAACTTCTCTCTCCAGCTTCACCTGATGAACTGATTGACCAGGCAGAATTCATTTCATTTATCACCTTCTGTGTTTCCCGCCTAAACACAGCTGCCAATCAGCTGTTCAGTTCCAGATGTTTTGCCCAGCAACTGGAAGCTTCCAGAGAAGACTATACCAACTACTGGACTAGGGAAATAAAACTTCACATTTAGCACAGCAACAGCACATACCATTCTTATACTATCTCTATTAACCCTATACATACCAAACTCCTACAAAATCACTAAAGCTATAACTCACATATACTAACTAATGACAGAAAGGGGGGGGGGGGCTGTGATACCATGCGTCCCCCAGCTTACAACTGGGGGGCCCCTATCATTCTTTTGGTCTTGGCCTATAACGGTGTACGAAGCCATTGTTTTGGTATCCTCCTGGAAAATGTGTTTGGTCAGGAATTTTTATTGATGGCCTATTTTCAGTAGTTAATTGTTGGAGCAATGACACACAACACCCATATGATCAACTGTTTGATGCCCCATATACATAAAGTCTAGGAGCTGGAAGCAGCTGGCTCCTTGCCCCTGTAGATGTCTAGTGCCAACTCTTCAACTATTGATGGTCGATCCTTGGGAGCCCCTTTGTACCAATCTTTTTGTAAAAGACTGAAGGCACAGTAAATGGTAGTGTCACGTTGTGGATGTATTCTTACATTTCCAGGAGGAATCACGTGGAGTTCTAAGAAAAATAATTTTATGGCGTTATAATGACACACATCACACAACCTAATATACATAACTTTCTGTAGAGCTCTATGTGTGTTAGAGCTCATACATGGTGGTTATGACACCAAGCATGGAAAGGGTTGTGGGACCTCAGTTCTGGTGATGAGTCTTCCTAGTACATTGGGACACAACACAATGGGGCACATTTACTTACCCGGTCCATTCGCGTTCCAGCGGCGGCTTCTCCGACGAGCGTTCGGGTCTTCCGGTGATTCATGAAGGTCCTGCGCCCGATGTCCACCAGGTGTCGCTGCTGCGCCAAAGTCTGCCGAGGTGCCCCGGAGTTCATCATCTTCATCGTGGTGCATGTGAGTATGGCCCGTGTGACCAATTTTTATTTTAATACGGCGTTTTTTCTGAATCCGTCGGGTTTTCAGACGGCCACGCCCCCCAATTTCCGTCGTGTGCATGCCAGCGCCGATGTGCCACAAACCGATCGCGTGCGCCAAAATCCCGGGGCAATTCAGGGAAAATCGGCGCAAATCGGAAATATTCGGGTTACACGTCGGTAAAACGCGAATCGGTTGTTGCCATGTTGTGCCTTAGAAACGAGATAGCTTCCTTGGATACGAACGCCGCACATTTTGGCAGCGGTGGCCAGACATGCGCTACTGAGCCCTGCCTAACCACCTGGATTCAGAGATCATTACCACAGGATGGCTGAAGGATATGCAGTAACTGCCGTACATTTCATATACAAAAACTTTTTGTTACTTTGTGAAATCACTCCAGCAGAGGTGGCCGTATCCAAGGACACAGACTAGTTTCTAAGGGACCATATGGCAACATTTATGAGAGATTATCTTCACACAGTTTTTTTTTTAATAAGATCTAATTGAAGAAATGTATATATATCGCAGATTAATAAAATTGAATGTAAATGCCAAGACGAGAATACCCCTTTAAGTTTGTGGCAGATCTGTCTGAGAGCTGACATCATGGATCTATATTTGGAGACTTCAGAGGTGTAGGTTGGCCCTTCCATGGCAATATCTATAGATGGGCCTTAAGCTTCACTGCCAATGACTCCTTTTTTTTTTTTCTTTTTTTTTCCCAAAATCTCTAATTCTTTGATAAAACAGTTTCACAATCATCAAATTTCACTTAAGTAAAAAAGGAGTTTTCAAGTACATGTTGTATAGTAATTACATATACAATCATCGGTATTTCATCTAATTACACATGCTTAAGTTCATCTTTCATCTTATTTTAACTAGAAAAAGGTCTTTACATTACCTGTCTATAGTGATTTCAAACATTTGTGGAACTTTAACTCCTTAACGCTCTGCGCCGTAGCTCTACGGCGCAGAGGTATAAGGGAAGTATGAAGAGGGCTCACGGGCTGAGTCCTCTTCATACAGAGGTGGGGGTTTTTGCATTTTGCACAAAACCCCCACCGCTAATAACCGCGGTCGGTGCTTGCACCGATCGCGGCTATTAACCCTCTAAACGCCGCCCGCAAAGTCGCGGGCGGCGTTTAAAAGACGGCGGCGCGCGGGCGCCGCCATCTTTTTTTCGATCGCCACGCCCCCGAACGTCATCGGGGGGCGGCGATCGGTTACCATGGTAGCCTCGGGTCTTCTCTTGACACGAGGCTACATGGTTTATGCAGGTTCGTTACAATGAGCCAGTGGCTCATTGTAATGTAAGACCTGCAAAAACGCCATATATTGCAATACTGTAGTATTGCAGTATATGGTAGGAGCGATCTGATCATCTAGGGTTATTGTACCCTAGATGGTCTAAAAAATAGTGAAAAAAAAAAGAAAAAAAAAAGTTTAAAAAATAAAAAAAATTAATAAAATATTAAAAGTTCAAATCACCCCCCTTTCCCTAGAACGGATATAAAACATAACAAACAGTAAAAATCACAGACATATTAGGTATCGCCGCGTCCCAAAATGCCCGATCTATCAAAATATAAAAATGGTTACGGCCGGCGGTGACCTCCGAGGCGGGAAATGGCGCCCAAATGTCCGAAATGCGACTTTTACACCTTTTTACATAACATAAAAAATGAAATAAAAAATGATCAAAATGTCGCACAGACCTCAAAATGGTAGCAATGAAAACGTCGCCTCATTTCGCAAAAAATGACCCCTCACACATTTCCGTGCGCCAAAGTATGAAAAAGTTATTAGCGTCAGAAGATGGCAAAAAATTTTTTTTCTTTTTTGTACACATTCGTTTAATTTTTGAAAATGTATTAAAACACAATAAAACCTATATAAATTTGGTATCACCGCGATCGCACCGAACCAAAGAATAAAGTAGGCGTGTTATTTGGAGCGAAGAGTGAAAGTCGTAAAAACTGAGCCCACAAGAACGTGACGCACGTGCGGTTTTTTTTCAATTTTTCCACATTTGGAATTTTTTTTCAGCTTCGCAGTACACGGCATGTTAAAATAAATAACATTACGGGAAAGTAAAATTTGTTACGCAGAAAATAAGCCCTCACACAGGTCTGTACACGGAAAAATGAAAAAGTTATGGATTTTTGAAGTTGGAGAGCGAGAAATGAGCCGGAAAACCCTCCGTCCTTAAGGGGTTAACCCCCTCCCACATTCCTCCACTGGGGACCAACAACAAAACAAGACAAGAAAAAAAAAAACCACCAAGGAAAAAAGAAAAATTAAATAAGTAATATTACCATATTTCAGCCAATTCTTACTCTGTTTGTTGCCATAATCCCCAAGTTTTAACCCATTTTTGTAAACTCTTAGTTCCTACCGTCCTGATTAGAGATGAGCGAACATACTCGTCCGAGCTTGATGCTCGTTCGAGCATTAGCGTACTCGAAACTGCTCGTTGCTCAGACGAATACTTCGCCCGCTCGAGAAAATGGCATCTCCCGCCGTTTTGCTTTTTAGCGGCCAGAAACAGAGCCAATCACAAGCCAGGAGACTCTGCACTCCACCCAGCATGACGTGGTACCCTTACACGTCGATAGCAGTGGTTGGCTGGCCAGATCAGGTGACCCTGGAATAGACTAGCCCCTGCCTGCACTGCTCGGATCATTCTGTGTCTGGATGCCGCTAGGGAGAGAGCTGCTGCTGGTCAGGGAAAGCGTTAGGGTGTTCTATTAGCTTACTGTTAGGCAGGAGTGATTCTCCAAGAACCCAACAGCCCTTCTTAGGGCTACAATAACGTTATACATTTTTTTTTTTTATTTGCAGCTAGTACCATATTGTGAGGAATTTGCAGGGGGACTTGCTACCGTTGTGTTTAGCGCTTAGTGACACACATATCCACCTCAAACACCAAAGTGGGACAATTTATTAGGGGTTTGATTTCAATTAGGCACAGTCTGCCAGTTTCTTTTTATTTTACGTTTATTTTTTGATAACTCAGCGTCATCTCATCTGGCATAGCAGTGTGCTTTCATAGTTGGCTAGAAAATAGCCATAGGAGAATCCAAACGGCTTACTTAGGCCTACAATAGGGTTATATATTTTATTTCTGGTTGATCTGCTGGTGGCTGGCCTTGCTGTAGTGCATCTACTACCATATTGTGAGGAATTTGGAGTGAGACTTGCGACCGTTGTGTTTAGCGCTTAGTGACGCACATATCCATCGCAAAGACCGAAGTGGGACAATTTATTAGGGGTTGGATTTCAATTAGGCACAGTCTGCCATTTACTTTTTATTTTACGTTTATTTTTTCATAACTCAGCGTCATCTCATCTGGCATAGCAGTGTGCTTTCATAATTGGCTAGAAAATAGCCATAGGAGAATCCAAACGGCTTACTTAGGCCTACAATAGCGTTATATATTTTATTTCTGGTTGATCTGCTGGTGGCTGGCCTTGCTGTAGTGCATCTACTACCATATTGTGAGGAATTTGCAGTGAGATTTGCGACCGTTGTGTTTAGCGCTTAGTGACGCAGATATCCATCGCAAAGACCGAAGTGGGACAATTTATTAGGGGTTGGATTTCAATTAGGCACAGTCTGCCATTTACTTTTTATTTTACGTTTATTTTTTCATAACTCAGCGTCATCTCATCTGGCATAGCAGTGTGCTTTCATAGAAAATAGCATAGCAATAGGATAGCATCGTTTGGTTTTAAAAACTAAAAAACACAAAAAAAAAACAAAAAAAAAAACACACAAAAAAAAAGTAAAAAAAAAATTAAAGTTATAACTTTCATTTTCAAAATGTTTAACCCGAGGGCTAGGGGTAGAGGACGAGGGCGGGGACGTGGGCGTCCAACTACTGCAGGGGTCAGAGGCCGTGGTCCTGGGCGGGGTGAGACACCACCTGCTGATGAGGGAGCAGGGGAACGCCGCAGAGCTACACTCCCTAGGTTCATGTCTGAAGTTACTGGGATTCGAGGTAGAGCACTGTTGAGGCCAGAACAGTGCGAACAGGTGATGTCGTGGATTGCCGACAATGCTTCGAGCAATTTGTCCACCAGTCAGTCTTCCACGCAGTCCACCCATGTCACCAAAATCGGCACTCCTCCAGCTCCTGCACCTCAGCCTCCTCCCCCCCCAGTCTGCCTCCTCCCAGGAAAATTTGGCATTTGAACCGGCATACTCTGAGGAACTGTTTTCTGGACCCTTCCCACAGTCACAAACCACTTGTCCGGTTGCTGCTGAGCAATTTTCCGATGCCCAGGTTTTCCACCAGTCGCAGTCTGTGGGTGATGATGACCTTCTTGACGTAGTGGAAGAAGTGTGTAAAGAGGTGTCCGACGATGAGGAGACACGGTTGTCAGACAGTGGTGAAGTTGTTGTCAGGGCAGGAAGTCCAAAGGGGGGAGCAGACTGAGGGATCGGAGGATGATGAGGTGACAGACCCAAGCTGGGTTGAGAGGCCGGGTGAACACAGTGCTTCTGAGACGGAGGAGAGTCCTCGACCAGAACAGGTTGGAAGAGGCAGTGGTGGGGCCAGACGGAGAGGCAGGGCCAGAGCTGGTGCATCAGCGCCAAATGTGTCACGTAGTGAAGCTCCCGTGGCGAGGGCTCCCGCGGCGAGGGCTAGATTTTCAGAAGTCTGGAGGTTCTTTAAGGAAACACCGGATGACCGACGGACTGTGGTGTGCAACCTTTGCCAAACCAGGATCAGCAGGGGTTCCACCACTACCAGCTTAACTACCACCAGTATGCGCAGGCATATGAATGCTAAACACCCCACTCAGTGGCACCAAGCCCGTTCACCTCCGGCCGTGCACACCACTGCTCCTTCCCCTGTGTCAGCTGATAGTCAGCCCCCTGCCCAGGACCCTGGCCCAAAAACCCCATCGTCGCCTCCACGATCCTCCACAGCATCCACCAGCGTTCAGCTCTCCATACCCCAGACGCTGGAGCGGAAAAGGAAATATAGTGCAACCCACCCACACGCCCAAGCCCTTAATGTCCACATCTCCAGATTGCTTAGCCTGGAGATGCTGCCCTATAGGCTGGTAGAGACCGAGGACTTTCGCAACCTCATGGCGGCGGCCGCCCCTCGGTATTCGGTCCCCAGCCGCCACTACTTTTCCCGATGTGCCGTCCCAGCCCTGCACCAGCACGTGTCAGACAACATCATCCGTGCCCTGACCAACGCCGTTTCTGACAAGGTCCACCTGACCACGGACACGTGGACGAATGCTGCCGGGCAGGGCCACTATATATCGCTGACGGCACATTGGGTTAACTTGGTGGAGGCTGGGACCGAGTCTGACCCTGCGGCTGGTCATATACTGCCGACGCCGAGGATTGCGGGGCCTACCTCGGTCCAGGTCTTTCAGGCCTACTATGCCTCCTCCTCCTCCCACCCCTCCTCCACCTCCTCCTCCGAACTACCATCCGTGGGCATGGCGCCATCAGTCGGTAGCTCTAGGCACAGCAGCAGTGCCGTCGCTAAGCGACAGCAGGCGGTGCTCAAACTGCTGAGCCTAGGAGATAAAAGGCACACCGCCCAAGAACTATTATAGGGCATCACGGCGCAGACTGATCTGTGGCTGGCACCGCTGAACCTGAAGCCAGGCATGGTTGTGTGTGACAACGGCCGTAACCTGGTGGCGGCTCTGCAACTCGGCAGACTGACACATGTGCCATGCCTGGCCCATGTGTTAAATCTGATAGTTCAGCGTTTCCTCAAGACATACCCCAATCTGTCTGATTTGCTCACGAAGGTGTGCCGCATCTGTGCGCATTTCAGGAAATCCAGCGCAGCGCCGCCTCCAACTGCCCGCTCACCGACTGTTGTGCGACGTGCCCACGAGGTGGAATTCAACATTAACCATGTTATCCAGAGTTTACCAGCAGCGCAGAGCGATTGTAGACTGCCAGATGTCAACTTCCACCAGAACTGGTAGTCAGGTCAGTCAGCTTCCTCAAGTCTACAATGAGGAGTGGATGTCTGATATCTGTCAGGTGCTGAGTAACTTCGAGGAGTCAACACAGATGGTCAGTGGCGATGCCGCCATCATCAGCCTCACCATCCCGCTGCTTGGCCTGTTGAAAAACTCTCTGATCAGCATGAAGTCGGATGCTTTGCGCTCGTCACAAGAGACGGGGGAAGAAGATTCCCTTGTTGATAGCCAAAGCACCCTCAAGTCTGTTTCTCAGCGCATATCGGAGGAGGTGGAGGTGGAGGAGGATGAGGAGGAAGAGGAGGAGAATGTTGGCGAGACACAAGAGGGGACCATTGTTCAGTCCTTCACTGTTCAGCGTGTATGGGCAGAAGAAGAGGAGTTGGAGGAGGAGGAAATGGACAGTCAGGCCAGTGAGGGGAGTGAATTCTTGCGTGTTGGTACTCTGGCGCATATGGCAGATTTCATGCTAGGCTGCCTATCCCGTGACCCTCGCGTTCAAAGAATTTATTCCAGCACCGATTACTGGGTATTCACTCTCCTGGACCCACGGTACAAGCAAAATCTTTCCACTCTCATCCCTGGAGAGGAAAGGAGTGTGAGAATGCATGAATACCAGCAGGCCCTGGTGCACAAGCTGAAACAGTATTTCCCTTCTGACAGCGCTAGCGGCAGAGTGCGTAGTTCTGCGGGACAAGTAGCGAGGGAGAGTAGGCGAGCAGACAGCTTGTCCAGCACTGGCAAGGGTACGCTTTACAAGGCTTTTGCCAGCTTTATGTCACCCCAGCAAGACACTGTCACCTGTCCCCAGTCTCGGCAGAGTAGGGCTGATCTTTACAGAAAGATGGTGAGGGAGTACGTAGCTGACCATACCATCGTCCTAAATGATCACACAGCTCCCTACAACTACTGGGTTTCAAAGCTGGACATGTGGCACGAACTGGCGGTGTACGCCTTGGAGGTTCTTGCCTGCCCTGCCGCTAGCGTGTTGTCCGAGCGGGTTTTCAGTGCAGCTGGTGGCATCATCACCGATAAGCGTACACGCCTGTCGACTGACAGCGCTGACAGGCTGACGCTTATTAAGATGAATAAAGCCTGGATTTCTCATAATTTCCAATCTCCACCAGGTGAAGGAAGCTCAACCTGAATAATTTATGCACTCCTCCTCCTCATTTTCCTCCTTCTCCTCCTCTTTGTACACTAAAGGAAACTGGCTATTTTTTGACAGGGCCCACTGGCTCTAGCTATAGTACTCTATGCATTTAATTTTTCTGGAGGGCCACCTACCCGGTCCTCTGTTTTAAACAATTTTTGGCACTGCCACATACAGGCACTCAATCTATTCAATTTTTCTGGAGGGCCACCTACCTGCTCCTCTGGTTTGAAAACTTTTTTGGACTGCCACATACAGGCACTATCCAAATTAAATTGTCTCCATAGCAGCCTCCACACGTTGTCTCCATTGCTACCTCCAAAAGTCGTCCATATAGCTGCCTCCATACATCGTCCCCTTATCAAACGAGGTGTGTCAGGCAGAAATTTGGGTTGTTTTCATGGATTCCACATCAAAGTTGTTAACTTTGTCGCCACCCTGCTGTGTTATCCACAAAATATACTGGCAAACTTTTATGATTAACCGATATTATTTCAGCGCTTCTTGCGCATCTGTTTACATTCCCCTCACCCGCCATATCCCAAACTTATAAGAACGCTACTACACTTAACTTGGTGGAGGCTGGGACCGAGTCTGACCCTGGGGCTGGTCATATACTGCCGACGCCGAGGATTGCGGGGCCTACCTCGGTCCAGGTCTCAAAGGCCTACTATACCTCCTCCTCCTCCCACCCCTCCTCCCCCTCCTCCTCCTCCGAATTACCATCCGTGGGCATGGTGCCATCAGTCAGTAGCTCTAGGCACAGCAGCAGTGCCGTCGCTAAGCGACAGCAGGCGGTGCTCAAACTGCTGAGCCTAGGCGATAAAAGGCACACCGCCCAAGAGCTATTACAGGGCATTCCACATCAAACTTGTTAACTTTGTCGCCACCCTGCTGTGTAATCCACAAAATATACTGGCAAACTTTTATCATTTACCGATATTATTTCAGCGCTTCTTGCGCATCTGTTTACATTCCCCTCACCCGCCATATCCCAAACTTATAAGAACGCTACTACACTTGATCTTATACAAAAGGTTCTTAGAAGTGCTGTTTGGGGAGTAGCCTAGAGACAGGGGCTTGGATTGGCGAAAGCTCGCCTGGCAGCGGAGCGCCAGCTCCATCCCAAGATCCAACTAACATAGTTTTAACTGCAGCACCTTTAATCTACTACTAGTTCACTGCCTCCATACATGGTCCCCTTATCAAACGAGCTGTGTCAGGCAGAATTTTCAGGTGTTTCACCAGATACATAGTGGAACTCGGCGCGTCTGTCGCCGCCATGCTGGAGACCTGCAGTTGCAATCATAGAAGCGCAATATGGATGCCCCATACTGTCGCTCTTAATCATGGAAGTTCTCTCCATGGCTGCCTCCAAATGTCGTCCCCTTATCAAACGAGCTGTGTCAGGCTCATTTTTCGGGTGTTTCACCAGATACGTTATGGAACTTGGTCACTATGTCGCCACCATGCTGTGTTATCGACTAAATATACCGTCAACCTTTTGTTCACAGAGGAAATAATTTCAGCGCTTCTTGCTCACCTCCTTTGGTTCCTCTCTGCCACCCATTGGTTTGAAGCCTGAGTCCATTTAGGGTATGTCGCCATGCCACTCTCTAGCCTGCCGCTGCTGCCGCTGCCTCTGCATAGTCCCCTATAGTGTCAGGGTCAATTATTGGATGTTTTAGATGCTATCTAGCCTCATTCGGTCACTCTGTCATGGCCATGCTGTTGCCCATAATTTTGGCATAATGGTGCGTTTAAGCAGCCTCAGAGGCATCCATGCATGCTGCCCCTGCTGTTTCCTGTCCATTTCCGTGGTGTTTCCATCCTTTTCTGAGGTTCCCAGGTGTTTGGCCAAGCTTCCCTGTGCAGAGCCTTGGTCCCCTTGAAAAATGCTCGAGTCTCCCATTGACTTCAATGGGGCTCGTTATTCGGGAAAAGATCGTCTCGAATAACGAGTACCCGAGCATTTTAGTGCTCGCTCATCTCTATTCACAATCTTTTGTTCAACCAAGAAAGATTCTCTATTAGTCATTTAGATGCCGACATTTCGGATCACTATAAGGATTACATCTGAGCTTGTGAATTCTCCTATAGTGGAAAACCTAAATACCATAGGTGACCGCAGAGAAGGAACTTAAAGCTGCCAGGTCCCAGTAAGAAATCTATAATGTATTGGTCTTCATAAGGGAAAGAAACTGTATATAAACCCCCTAAGGCTCATTGGCCATGGGTGACCTTAAAGGAAATCTACCATCGCGATCAAGCATGAAACCAGGGGCTCTTATTCTTAGTTCCAGGCACCGTGACTGTGGTAATCTTCTTATATTTGTTATCTATGGCCTCCTTCCTTTTAAATTCAACTTTTACAATTATGCTAATGAGCCCTATAGAACTCTTGTGGTCACTGGTAATATCCCCCCAGATCGCTTCTGGCTCATCAGCAGAATTATAAAGGTTGATTTTAGAAGGAAGGAGTCTATGGATAACACATATGTGTATGAGTAATTGATCCTGGTTTATCAGGATGGAATTAGATGGCAGATTTAAAATTAGGATCTCACTAATTAATTCAGTTTTTCTATGAAGTGAACCAAAAAGTCCAAATATCTCTTGTGTCACAAATTAGCATCAAAAACTGCAACTCCTCTCATCACATGTCAAATCTGAACAGCAACTAGACAAGTGGACGGGGACTTAAAAAAAAAAGGATCAGTAGAATTTATTTTAGAGGGAAATGGCACCAATTTTTTTGTAACAAATCAATTCAGTTATCAAAATTTAGCACATTTTATAACTGAATTTTTTCCCATGTTCGTGGCTGTCTCTCCTTGTCAGAGCTGGTGAATGTGAAGCTGAGCTCTTACTATACATAGAGTCTCCCGGTGATATCTATCTATATAGCCATGTAATATAACTGTAGCAGCCAATCACAGCTCAGCTTTCATTCATACAGAGCAGCTAATAAAATTAAAGCTGGGCTGTGATTGGTTAATATGGGTTACACTACTTTTCTACAAACAGCTCATGTATAACTACCTTATGTATAACAATGGGACATAGTTTTGGCATATGCTGGGCTAATTTGGACCTAGGGATGTATATGGCAAGTATGAGGTCACCACCTGGACACTATTATACAAATGTCTTTGGGTTTAAGCAGAAATATTTTTGGCTGTCCTATCAGAAGTTGATATACTGATATATATGAGTAACTCCCGGAATAGAAGAAAGTCAAAAGGGTTAAATTTCCCATATTTAGTATACATATATCATGTCTCCATCATTTAATATACAAGATGGTCACACCCTGTACTGGGTTGCCATGGAATCAGAATCCTTCCCATTCAACTTCTAAACATGAGTTCTAAACATGATGTCATACCCGCTGTGATGTCATCACTACTATATAACTCCCGCTATGTACCTATAATTCTCTGAGGGTTGTATAGTAGAGGAGTGGAGAGTGAAGAGGAGATTTTGTTGCTGTTTTACAGACGAATGATGGAAAGATTTTTTGTAAGTAGACTTTATTTATTGACGGATATCAGGATTATTGTTAGTGATGAAATTTAGACATCAGGAAATAGACGGTCGGATTGTAATGTAGATAAGGGGAACCCTGGGCGGTGTCGTACCGGGATACTTAGGTCCACCAGATAACATTATTCTGGAGGACCCTCTTCACATTCAACTAAAAAAAAGAACCTCCAGCTTCCAAATTTAGTTATCTTCTGCTGTATCTTTGTAATCCAGTATAAGGTTGGAGCCTGGGCCCACCGGAGGATCCTCCCATCCTCTGGTGGGACAGTCCGACATGGATGCTGGGGAATATCTGCTATCATTTTTTGGTTTCTGTTCTACATTTTGGACATTATTGATAGCGCTGTGTGTCCAGAGGAGCAGGAAGAAGATTTACCCCCAGACCCCTGTCCCTAGAGGACATATTATAAAACGTGGTGACATCATATCCAGGTCCTGATGTCCCCTCCACCCATTCCTGGTTATACTGGGGTCCTAGATCTGTCATTAGGGTGACATTGAGGTGTCTGGGAGGGTGAGGGGAAGATCTAAACCCTGTATTTACTGTGCACTAGTTATAATATGTCACCCCCCAGACTCATTCTTACACTGCTCTTGCTGATAACAGTTTAAAATTATAAATTTTATGTGAAGAAATTGCAAAAATTGTATAATGTACTCTAAAAGAAAGATGGCGGATGTGTGTACTGGTTACCATAGCAATAGTATCTTTCTCCATTTAGTCAGGTTCTAGCGTGATGTCATCACTATCACTGCTGTATACAGCCTGGTATTACCCATAATGCTCTGCGTGATATTGAAGATGTTCTAGAGCCGTCTACTACATCTTTACTCATTTCTGGTTATATCAATGTCTCTTTCCACCAATGTCCTCCTATACTCCACTAGTGGTCTCCACCATCTCCGCTCCTGAAGGTCTATGGTTACTTTGCATGATTCCTTCTGGAGACGTCTCTATCATGTGGAACCACAAATAATTTCACTGACCCGAAATTCTGTTCTTCTCTCTCCCCTATAGGATAAACTTACTGGACGCACCCGTGTCCAAGTCCTGTCCCGCAGGGCACTGGAGCCGGAGGCAAAACGCACTTGGATCAAATCCTACAAGGACGGGGTAAATAATTCTAGAGACGTCATCAGCCATCACCACATTATACATAACATGTGATATTGGGGTTATCTGGGGTTCACCTCCTCCATGACATCTTATCAATAAGATGTCATTGATCTGAAAGTAATGTTTCTATTTTTATGTCTCACAGCCAGGTCGTTCCCCTGCCTTCTATGATTTGGCAGCTGCTATTCATGATGGACCAGGAGACCTGATGCCGGGGCCACCTGAGCCCTGCTGGATTGATAGATCGGTAAGGAGGCCATTACTATATAGTCATGGACTCACCATGTCCCATAACTGCTGCTGATGCTATTGATGATGATGATGGAGGTGATGATGAATTGTGGGAAAATGATTCGAATTTGACAATTAATATGTATTGACAGGAGACTTACCTACCACTGGATTCGCCTCCTGAGTGTAGTGCAGAAACAACGCCGCTAGACTTGGACTGCATCATCACGGTAATGTCTCTTCTCCTCTATGATCCACACACGACTTATAGACAATGGGGCAGATTTACTAATATTCTCTAAGAGAAAGTGCAAGATAAACTAGAGCGTGTTATCAAGTACATGATTTACAAATTTAGATGTAATAGTTACATCTGGTGTCCGCTGTACGTTTCTTAGATCCAGGCACCGTGACTGTGGTAATCTTCTTTGTTATCTATGGCCTCCTTCCTTCTAAATTCAACTTTTAAAATTATGCCAAAGAGCCTATAGAACTCTTGGGGTTGTTACCAGAGACTCTCTGTGCTGCAGCTTCACAGACTATTACACTGTCTTCCCCACCTCCTTCTCCCCCAGCACTTCCCTCCTGGGGAGGAGACTGGGTAACGGTCTGTGAAGTTACAGCACAGAGGGACACTGGTAATGCCCCCCAAGATCGCTTCTGGCTCATCAGCAGAATTATAAAGGTTGATTTTAGAAGGAAGGAGGCCATGGATAACAAATATGTGTATGAATAATTGATCCTGGTTTATCAGGATGGAATTTGATGGCAGATTTAATATTAGGATCTCACTAATTAATTCACTTTTTCTATGAATTGAACCAAAAAGTCCTAAAATCTCTTGTGTCACAAATTAGCATCAAAAACTGCAACTCCTCTCATCACATGTCAAATATGAACAGCAACTAGACAAGTGGACGGGTCTTAAAAAAAGAAAAGATCAGTAGAATTTATTGTACAGGCAGTCCCCGGGTTACATCCAAGATAGGGTCTGTAGGTTTGTTCTTAAGTTGAATTTGTATGTAAGTCGGAACTGTATACTTTATTATTGCAATCCCTAGCCAAATTTTTTTTGGTCTTGGTGACAATTGGATTTTAAAAATGTTGGATTCTCATAATAACTAGGATTAACAATAAAGCTTCATTACAGAGACCTGTGATAACTATTATAGCTGATTATTGTAGCCTAGGGATAAAGTACAGTAAATTAACAACATCCAGAGGTCCGTTTGTAACTATGGGTTGTATGTAAGTCAGGTGTTATTAAGTAGTAGACCGCCAGTATAGTAAAATGGCGCCAATTTTTGTAACAAATCAACAATTCAGTTATCAAAATTTAGCACAATTTTTACTTAATTTTTTCCCATGTTCGGGGCTGTCTCTCCTTGTCAGAGCTGCTGAATGTGAAGCTGAGATCTTACTATGCATAGCGTCTCCCGGTGATATCTATCTATATAGCCATGTATTATAACTGTAGCAGCCAATCACAGCTCAGCTTTCATTCATACAGAGCAGCTAATAAAATTAAAGCATCGCTGTGATTGGTTAATATGGGTTACACTACTTACTACAAACCGCTCATGTATAACTCCCTTATGTATAACAATGGGACATAGTTTGGCATATGTCAGGCTAACTTGGACCTATGGATGTATATGGCAGGTATAAGGTCACCACCTGGACACTATTATGCAAATGTCTTTACTATAGGTCGAAATATTTTTGACTGTCCTATCAGAAGTTGATATACTGATATATGAGTAACTCCCAGAATTCTGTTCTTCTCTCTCCACTATAGGATAATCTCACTGGACGCACCTATGTCCAAGTTCTGTCCCGCAGGGCACTGGAGCCGGAGGCTAAACGTACTTGGATTGAATCCTACAAGGACGGGGTAAATAATTCTAGAGACGTCATCAGCCATCACCACATTATACATAACATGTGATATTGGGGTTATCTGGGGTTCACCTCCTCCATGACATCTTATCAATAAGATGTCATTGATCTGAAAGTAATGTTTCTATTTTTATGTCCCACAGCCAGGTCGTTCCCCTGCCTCCTATAATTTGGCTGCTGCGACACATGATGGACCAGGAGACCTGATGCCGGAGTCACCTGAGCCCTGCTGGATTGTTAGATCGGTAAGGAGGCCATTACTATATAGTCATGGACTCACCATGTCCCATAACTGCTGCTGATGCTATTGATGATGATGATGATGGAGGTGATGATGAATTGAGGGAAAATGATTCGAATTTGACAATTAATGTATTGACAGGAGAATTTCCTACCACTGGATCCTGAGTGTAGTGCAGAAACAA
Source organism: Engystomops pustulosus (assembly GCF_040894005.1). Taxonomy (NCBI): domain Eukaryota; kingdom Metazoa; phylum Chordata; class Amphibia; order Anura; family Leptodactylidae; genus Engystomops; species Engystomops pustulosus. Next base: position 62,790,942 of record NC_092421.1, read on the forward strand.
CGCCGCTAGACTGGGACAAGATCAGCGAGCACTGCAGCATCACGGTAATGTCTCTTCTCCTCTATGAACCACACACGACTTATAGACAATGGGGCAGATTTACTAATATTCTCTAAAAGAAAGTGCAAGATAAACTAGAGCGTGTTATCAAGTACATGATTTACAAATTTAGTGTGTGGTGTCCGCTGTGTGTACAATTTTTGGTGCTTTTCCATAGTAAATCTGGACCCGTGTTTATAGTTGAATGGAGGATTAATTTGCTTTCTATCACTCTAAATTTCTGTGTATCCAAATTCTCAACAGGATGAACCAGAAACCCCCGGGGAGAAAAGAAGATCTACTGGATCAAGATGGAGACAAAGACTCAGGAGCATCTTCTGCATGGTGAGGAGATCTCAGTCTAGGACATGTATCTCAGCCTGGTGATACATGTCGTAGGATCTCATTCACAAGTGACTGGACTCGTGATATACACATCATCATCAGCTTTCTCTTATGTTTCCTCTGTAGAGCCGGGAATCAGTCAAGGTGACTCCTTTCACGCCAGCTCTCAGAAGACCCAGCACAAAGGACTTTGGGTGCCAAGTCACCGAAGAAGATCTCAGCCTTGGGCCAAAAGTCACCGTGATCCATGTGAAACCCATGAAACATTCCTATATGGTTGACGCTTCTACCCAGGTCGATAAGGATGACATAAGTTCTTAGGTAGGTGGAACGCACATCAGTACATTGTGACAAGGACAACATCAAGGAGATCTGAGATTCTGCAGATCGGAGTCTTCAGAACTTGTCCAGTGACTTCTTTAATTTACTTCTCTTGTCCCGATATCACATATTATTTTACTATTACATGTCTAGAGCTAAGTTGATGCTACTGCTGTTTTCCTCTTAGTTTGGAAAAGTGCATTATGGGAGCTCAAAAAATATTTACAACATACACTGACTGATTTTTGGCTTTAGCGTTGGATTATATAACCTAATGTGAGACTTTACAATGAAGATAATCCAGAGATTTTTCTTTTGCAGCTTTCATTCACGAAGGATCTTCTTGATTTTATACCAGGACGTCCTGTAACCTACCAAACCTGTAAGTCCTGACTATACTCTGCCACATAGATGAATCACTTCTCTACCAGTGAGCAATGTCCATAAGATATTACAATCTAGGCTGATGTCCATGGGACATCATCACTTCTACGGACATTTAGATATGGATCATTCCAGGATGAGTCCAGTCTTGTAGACATGTAGCAGCCAGTTGATGAGGAATGTATGTAGTGATATATCTTTGTTCTTTCATTAGGCCAATAGATGTGTCCTCCCGCCCTTGGTGTCAGAACTGGATGTCTATGACTATGAAGACCATGAATGATGTTCTGAAGATATGGCAGACTTGAACACCTACACAAACCTTTGTACTCTAGGGTGACACCATGATACCAGCTATGGGCATCACTTGCCATTTCCTGATATCCAGATGTTGGCACATGGAGTCCTTAGAGTTATATTTCACTGCCAATAAATGTGCAGATTATATGAAGTGTTTCTGTGTTTTTACTTTCTAATTTGTAAAAATAGACCTGAAAGGGCTTGTTCCACCACATACCCCATCCATATTCCAGCGCTTAGTGGATACATATAAGTTGGTGGGCGACCCCTGGGGTGTTATTTACTTCAATGAGGCTGCCAGGGCCACAATCTTTGGCAGCCCTACAGAAGTGATGGGACGGCAGTCATATATACTGGCATGAAGTGGTATAGACAGGGGATTGGTATCAGTGGTGGGAGTGAAATATCCTAAACAAAGGTCACAATATACAATATCAACCCTTAGGCCTGATGGACACAAACACACAACTGTGATTCACTCACCGCCCCATAGCCTTCCATTCGGCACATTCACGGTGCGGTCAGTCATTTCCTATTGACCCGTCCTATGTGAGGGAGATCATGGTCATGTGCATGAGGCCTTAATCTACATCATCTCTTAGATTTATCTGGGACTATGAAGAAGAATTTCAGTTCTGTTATTGTGTTTTCTCTCCATCTTTATGCATAACCGGACATGTAGAGGTGCTGGGCCATAGATTCTGGAACTATAGTGTGAAAACTCACAACCACCTTACATATAAATCTATAATATCCTACAAGACTTTCTGGACAGACATGGACCTTCTCCTCTACACTTGGATATTGGGACAAGTACATTATGGAGATATATTCCGGGGCTCTTTGTATTACATGTATCATGGAAGTAAGAACCAGTCTTTCCGGCTGTAGACCCGTCACACATTCATCACGGTATCTGCTCCTTATCCTCAGCCCCAGGCCAGACCGGAGAAGTAAATTACCGAGACTTCATAGAGACATGTCAGGAGAGCGCGAAGTATACAGATTTATAGTATGTTGTGATATCAGGTTTTATATCTCATTACATGAGAGTAATTTGCTGTGTGTGTAGATGACTTATAGGACATGAGGGATTACATGGAGTAATGAAGATGGTGCCCTAACAAAGGAAAAGTTACTAAACTAAGATCCTCTCACCAGTCTATCACTCACTGATGTCCATAGCGCCTGCTACAGGGATTGGTGTGTTACTACTATTATTTTATGAGAGGAACATTGTAGGCACATGGAGGGCATTAGAGGATCATCATAGTATGTGGGCAATAGTGGAATAACAGGACCTCAGTGGGCAACAATGTGAACTTTGGATCGAACCCCTCATATAGCGAAACTCGCTCTGTCACCCGCATCTTGCACATCACACTTGATACTACACATTTTAGTTACACAGACATATGCACATAATACCATACTCATATATCATATATACTACCAGGAGTAACCTCCCCTCATGTGTTGCACAACAGTTCCCAAAAAGTAGAATAAATACCTTTAAGCTATTCCCTACACCTGCCAAGAACAGGTATGGATTAGTGACTTTTTTGTACTTAAATAATAATTCTTTATTTATATACTGCACACAGATTACGAGGCAGTGTGCCTGGAGTGTGGGAGGAAAACGGAGTACCTGGAGGAAACCCACACAAACATGGAGAGAACATACAAACTCTTTGCAGATGTTGACCTGGGTTGGACTTGAATCAAAGATTCCAGCACTGCAAGGCAGAAGTGCTTACCCCTGAGCCAGTGCACTGCCCAGTCGCAAATTCGGCATCTGTATTAGAGCGATAACTCAGGGAACACTACTCTCTAATAATCTACAATACTACTACCTAATAATCTAATACAAAACTACTACTCACTATTCTACTACAACACTGCTATTCATTAATATTCAACTACTACAATACTACTAGTCACTCATCTACTACACCAATACTACTCACTAACCTACTACAATACATTACATTCGTTGCAGAGCTCTACGGTTGGGAGCTATGGATACGGATGATAAAGAGCAGTGTACCCCAACCTTTTTGTATCTGAGGACCGGCCTTGTGTACCCCACAGATAGCCCCTATATAACCACAACCCATATAATTTTCTGCAGCCCCTGATCTAGATTGCACCATTACTCGCAGCTGCCCCCTTTTCTTTGCCCCCCCTCCCCCCCTCTATAGTGCCCCTTTTACTGTAGCCTCCTTTTAATGTCTTGATAAGAAGGAGGCTACAGAAAAGGGGACATTATAATATCTATCTATAGCAACACAACACACCTATAATGTCCCTATAGAGGGGGATAACCACTGATATAGAGGATACAGGATATAGAGTCCTAACACCCAGCCACATGTTGGTTTGGACACTGAGGACACTGGACATGCGCAGAACGCGGGCCTACGGTTGATCGGCCATAGCTCCAAGGCCGGCGCTACTGTGCATGCGCAGAACCCCGGGTACACGGACGAGGGCGCACAGCTGCGCGCCGAAGATTACATGGTAGGCGTAGAAAAGAGGCTACTGGGGCGTGAAGTAGTCGCGACGTGTAGCCTCATGTCCGGCTACTCCACGTCCCAGTAGCCGCTTAAATTTACATACAGACTTATTAAAGTTTACCAAAGGATAGCCGGGACGTGAGGATTAGCCCAAAAAAGGGCTATCCTCACATCCCATTCATCCACCTACCACCCGTTCTACCTTAAAGGGGACCTAACACCACGATTCTACCTATTAAGTTTTTTATTTTTTACGTGTTTAACCCGAGGTGAGTTTTTTCAGCACATTTTTTGTTCTAAAAAACTCGGCTTATACACGAGTATATACGGTATCTGCTTTTCAGCTAGAAATTTTAAGACAGTCAAGACCTGAGCAATAAAACAGAATAAAAAGTAAAGACGCCATAAAACCTATAGAAGCAGACAACCACGCGATGCATTTGGCAATTAACATTCATACTTTCCTAAAACAGCAAGATGTGAGGAGATCATAAAATACCCCACATGTGGATATTCACCAAAATATGCAGCAAAGGGAACGTTAAATCCCCAGGGGAACCAAACTATTTTTGCAGAAAATTGCACTGAGCGTCACACAGATCTATCATTGTATGCTTCCTTGCATAATGGTAGCCCAAATACATAATTATATATCCATAAACCAAACTAATGAGATAACAAAAGTCACGTTTAGATGTGCGCCAATGTATTAGCTACACAATAACAGAACCCTCCGCGCTTCATAAGAATAGGTGTATAGGTGTAGATAATAGAGGATGGTGTGATATAAAAACTTTATTCCAGGACATGTGTGTGTTTTTGGTGTTAAATATAACTTTATGGACATGTTCTGGGTCCCGGTGTTAATGTGTCGGCACATTAGGTGAAGAGGATTGAATGTTCATCGTATCAGTCAATTTTCTAAAAAAAAAAAAAAAACTATCACGAAATAAAAGGCAGTAAGAAAGAAAGTGTGTTCGTAAATAGTTCTGCATAGTAGAGGGTTAAAAACATAAACATTAGTTGATTTTATTCCTTATCAGAATGTAGTAACATATAAAGTGAATATTTCCATTATCTGTGAGGTGCAGCAGCTCCTGTGTGCAGCAAATTCTCCCTGCAGCCTGATGGCTAAGAATCTGGAGGGGCTACACTTCAGGGGGATGTATCTCTGGCTCCCTGACACATATGCAACATCCCCCACCGGGGCCTGGAGTCAGCCGGGGCCCGCAGTACCTTAGTGGCTGGCGGTTGCGGCCTAGGCACGCTAGTGTCACGGTGCTTGGTATGGGGGAACCGGAGGGCTGTCCTACAGCCTGGCAGGTCTCCAGCAGGGTGGTGTTGGCAAGAAATGATGAGGGAGAGGCAACCCTTTGGTGTCTAGAGTATGGGTCTCTGTGTGGTGGACAGGGTGCCCGTGATGATTGCAGCCGTAGTAGCAGGGACCAGATGGAGGCAGAGGTTGAACAAAAACAACTTACAGTTCTTTATTGGAACCGACAGGAACCGCAGAAACGTGCCTTAACAAAATGGTGGAGTACTGAGATGCAGTTGGAGGGAGCCACAGGAGGCATCATCAGCCTGGATGCAAGGGCAGGCTGGGAGATAGCTGTGTCCTAAAAGGCTGCTTCAGCTTGTCCTGGGTTGCTTCAGGTATCACCCTGGAAGGTAGGATGATACCCCTTTCCTCTCTCTGTCTAACTCACTGCTTGGTCTGACTGGCTAGTCTTTCTGACTGAATCCTGTCAGACTCACTTCTCTGACTGAACTGACTGTTGGAAATCTCCAACCGTCACTTTTTCTCAGCTCTTGGTCATGTGGTGGTTACTCCTCCAATTACATCCCAGCTTACAATACATTAGGATAATAAATGTGATTGGATGACACATTTTACATCACATAAAGCAATTAACTCCTGCCTTACCAGGCAGGATCTACCACTGCAGAGTTCATCTGTGTTATCTAGTGTTATGTAGTGACACGCTGTGAGGCTAAACAGGCTGCAAGCTACATGGTGGGACGTATTTGCAAACACAGCTCTGCCTTGCATCGGCGAGGGTGTTGCATACCCCCGGGGCAATTGAAAGAGCCGCCCTCGGCTCGACTACAGACTGATTGGGGCGCAGAGGTAGATAGGGGCACTTCTGTGAAGTGCAGGCTACATGATCTGTATGATCTGGACAAACCGCCCATGGTCCTGGAGACAGGCACCTGGGTTGGTGTCGGACTAAGACAAGGACATGTCTGACAGTTGGTTGCTGACGCCATTAAACCAAACTGTACAGTAGGAAAGGTGTGGTGTCATGTACTGTAATCCACTCCTTGCAGCGGGGCCTGTATATTTGTTATACAAACACTTCTTCCCTGGTGACAAATATATAGTGTATATATGCATTACATTGGCATATGTGACACAATAAAACATTGTACAATGTACAAGTACCTGCCGACTGACATTCTTACCCTTGTATGAGTGGCATCCAGGTGCTATATTTTTAACACCCCCGGTCCCCTAAGGACCCGCAGTTTACGGACTAGCCCCACTTGCAAAGCTTTGGTTTGAGGCATAAGATAGCGATCAAGGTTTACAGATTAGACGGTCCGACACAGCCACACTACAATCTGAAAAGCCTATAAAAGGTTAGTGCAAACTACAGACATAAATTGACAGTGTGCAAACATTTTGTAAACTCACATTGGCTTAGGAGCCCAATGGGTACACATCTTATAACATTACAAACGTTACAGATAGTTAGGCTACTCAGGGTAGCAGCATAGAATGTCTCTTTACCTGAAAAGGAAAGGCATAAAAGTGCATGTAGAATGTCCGTACCTAAAAGGAAGGCATTAAATGCAATATAAAAATAAATAAAGTAGCAACTTTTCCTTGAGGTTGCCAAAAGTCTCTCAGAAGGTCTTTAACCCCTTAAGGACGGAGGGTTTTCCGGCTCATTTCTCGCTCTCCAACTTCAAAAATCCATAACTTTTTCATTTTTACGTGTACAGACCTGTGTGAGGGCTTATTTTGTGCGTAACAAATTTTACTTTCCCGTAATGTTATTTATTTTAACATGCCGTGTACTGCGAAGCTGAAAAAAAATTCCAAATGTGGAAAAATTGAAAAAAAAACCGCACGTGACGTTCTTGTGGGCTCAGTTTTTACGACTTTCACTCTTCGCTCCAAATAACACGCCTACTTTATTCTTTGGTTCGGTGCGATCGCGGTGATACCAAATTTATATAGGTTTTATTGTGTTTTAATACATTTTCAAAAATTAAACGAATGTGTACAAAAAAGAAAAAAAATTTTTTGCCATCTTCTGACGCTAATAACCTTTTCATACTTTGGCGCACGGAAATGTGTGAGGGGTCATTTTTTGCGAAATGAGGCGACGTTTTCATTGCTACCATTTTGAGGTCTGTGCGACATTTTGATCATTTTTTATTTCATTTTTTATGTTATGTAAAAAGGTGTAAAAGTCGCATTTCGGACATTTGGGCGCCATTTCCCGCCTCGGAGGTCACCGCCGGCCGTAACCGTTTTTATATTTTGATAGATCGGGCATTTTGGGACGCGGCGATACCTAATATGTCTGTGATTTTTACTGTTTGTTATGTTTTATATCCGTTCTAGGGAAAGGGGGGTGATTTGAACTTTTAATATTTTATTAATTTTTTTTATTTTTTAAACTTTTTTTTTTCTTTTTTTTTTCACTATTTTTTAGACCATCTAGGGTACAATAACCCTAGATGATCAGATCGCTCCTACCATATACTGCAATACTACAGTATTGCAATATATGGCGTTTTTGCAGGTCTTACATTACAATGAGCCACTGGCTCATTGTAACGAACCTGCATAAACCATGTAGCCTCGTGTCAAGAGAAGACCCGAGGCTACCATGGTAACCGATCGCCGCCCCCCGATGACGTTCGGGGGCGTGGCGATCGAAAAAAAGATGGCGGCGCCCGCGCGCCGCCGTCTTTTAAACGCCGCCCGCGACTTTGCGGGCGGCGTTTAGAGGGTTAATAGCCGCGATCGGTGCAAGCACCGACCGCGGTTATTAGCGGTGGGGGTTTTGTGCAAAATGCAAAAACCCCCACCTCTGTATGAAGAGGACTCAGCCCGTGAGCCCTCTTCATACTTCCCTTATACCTCTGCGCCGTAGAGCTACGGCGCAGAGCGTTAAGGGGTTTATAGCAAAGTCCATCTTCTGGGTACAGCCCTTGAAGTGGGAAAAGTGCAATAAAGATGCAAAGGGTCTCCTCTATGTGTAGAAGGACAGAGTCCTTTGTAGGGGTGCTATCATAGCACATGACAGTGGGCAGTTCAAGGTATGTCTCTTGACTGAAATAAATAAATAGGGGTGAGAGTCCCAGGAAAGTCTCTGGCTCTTGTGGAATAGCGGGCGCTCAGCCCAAATGGGATAGCAGTAATAATATTTACAATATGTACAATAAGCACAGTATCTGGTAAGGCTTTCAGCCCATCAGGGGTTACTCAGTATCTTTTTCGGTAGTAAGTACTTCGGTGTCAGAAAAGCGTTCCTGCCTCCTCCTTCTGTGTGACACCAGTTGGTACTCCTGCAGGTACGCAGGAGCTTTACCTTTTGTCTCCCTTTGAGACCTCCGAAGTTCCGGCTGGGAGAAGATAACAACCTCCTCATCGTCCTCCTCTGAGTCAGGCGCTGGAGTCAGAGTCTCAGCTGTCTCTGATGCTTCAGGGGTTGCAGACACTGGAGCCGGATCATCCTCCACAGGCAGCAGTATTGGAGACTGCGGTGGGGATGATGGTCTCTCTGGGGTACCTCTTACTGGAGTGGAAACAACAAAACAGAGTTGAGGCACAGTCACAAGTTCTAAGAAACTGGGGGTAGGTGAACACAAGGAGGTCTGTAAGTTGGGGGTCGAGGTGAGAGGTGTGGACATAGGGGCAAAAGGACGAAGACATCTCTTCAGCTGGTTCCTATGTACCCGGAGTAGTGGACGGTCTCCTCTTGAAATCTCGTAGACTTCAGGGGAGAGACTGTCCCTAACTAGGTATGGCTCACGCTCCCAACGCCCATCTAGCTTACTGGTGGGATGGTTGTTGCGCAGCCACACTCGATCTCCTGGGGCAAGAGGCTCAGCACAGGCATTACGATCGAAGTCCCTTTTTTGTTTCTCTCGTGCCTCTTCCAACCGCAGATCCACAACTTCTCTGGCATCCGCCAGGCGCCTCTGGTGTTCATGAACCCTGTCAGTCTGGGGGAGTAAAGACTGAGAATCAGGGGACTCCATGTCCCAGGTCATATCAGCAGGGAGATGGCCGTGTCTCCCGAACATCAGATAATACGGGGTGTATCCTGTGGAGCAATGAGTGGTATTGTTGTACAGGTACACTAATTCGGGCAACAGTTTTGGCCAGTCAGCTCTTTTTGCAGGGGTCAGAGTCCTCAGCATGTTGATTAGAGTCTGATTCATCTTTTCGCAAAGCCCGTTGCCTTGGGGATGATAGGCTGTGGTCCTCAGCTTTTTACAGCCATATAGAGTGCACAGCTCTTGGAAGACGTGGGACTCAAACGCTGTTCCTTGGTCCGTAAGGATCTGGTCCGGACAGCCATAGGGGAGGATGAAGCTCTTCCACAAGGCCGCAGCGGTGGTCCTTGCAGATAGGTCTCTGACAGGTACTGCAACCACAAACTTGGTATAGTGGTCGATGAACGTGAGAGCATAACTGTGACCGGATCTGCTGGGCTCCAATTTCACATGATCCAATGCCAGGATCTCTAAGGGCCGTTGGCTCACAATGGGATGTAGAGGGGCCCTTTGATTGTGTCGCTCTCCTCGAGCAATGGCGCAGGCTGGGCATTCCCGACACCAGGCTTCGATGTCGGGCTTCATGTTGACCCAGTAGAAGCGCCTTCGGAGGGTGGCTTCAGTCTTCTGAGCGCCAAAGTGTCCGGACTGGTCATGGTACATATCCAGTACTATCTTGGCGTCCCTCCTGGGAATCACAATCTGGTACAGCCGGTCATAAGTGATAGGGTCCAGAGTTCTTCTCTTTAACAGACCCTGATGCATGTTCAGAGTCTTTCTCTGGCGCCACAATTGAGACAGTTCTCCATCAGCTCTTCTGCGGCGGATTCTTTCAGGCACTCGCCCACTAGAGAGATAGTCCATTACTTCTCCTATGGCGCGGCTATCAGCCTGAAGACTTATCCAGAGGTCCTTTTCCGCAGGGGGCTCTGACTCTTCTTGAGGAGTAGCTGGCGCTGCCTCTGACGGTAAGGAGTAAACTCTCTGGGCATCTTGACGCACAAACTGGGCATAGAACGCTGGCATCTCGACATCTTCCCACTGAGCATCCGTGGAGGGTCCCTCCCACTGGTCAGGGAGACGGGACAGAGCGTCGGCGTTGTCATTGGTCTTACCAGCCCGGTACTTGATGGTAAAGTTGAAGTTGGCAAGTCTGGAGGCCCACCGTTGTTCCAGTGCTCCAAGACGAGCGGTGTTCAGATGCGCCAAGGGATTATTGTCTGTGAAGACAGTGAAGAAGGATGAAGCCAGGTAATCCTTGAACTTTTCGGTCACAGCCCAGACTAACGCCAGAAACTCCAACTTGAAGGAACTGTAGTTCTGGTCGTTTTGCTCCGGTTCTCGGAGGGAACGGCTGGCGTAGGCTATGACCCTTTCAGTGCCGTTTTGGAGCTGGGATAGTACAGCCCCTAGGCCTTGCTTGCTGGCATCAGTGTATAGGGTGAAAGGCAGACTGTAGTCTGGATATCCCAACACCAGAAGCTCAGTCAACCGTTGCTTGAGCATCTGGAAGGCAGCTTCTCGTTCTGCTGTCCACTCAATGGATACTCGGGAACGTTGGCTCTCTTTTTGCAGGCCCCTTAGAAGTTCTTGCAGGGGAGCCGCCAGCTGGGCAAACTTCGGGATGAAACGCCTGTAATAACTGGCAAATTCCCAAGCTTTTGATGTCCCGTATGGTTGATGGGGTAGGCCAGTCGTGGACAGCTGCAATCTTCTCTGGATCTGGCTCAATTCCATGAGCGCTCACTACATGTCCCAGGTACTAGGTTGTAGCAGGTGGCACTTGGATGGCTTGACCATCAACCCATGTTGGGTCAGGATTTGGAAGACTTCAGCCAGATGGTGGAGGTGGTCTTCATAAGTCTTGAAGTAGATGATGATGTCGTCCAAATATAGCAGGACGGTCTCGAAGTTGCGATGACCCAAACATCTCTCCATCAGCCGTTGAAATGTGCCTGGGGCGTTGCATAGCCCGAACGGCATGTTGTTGAACTCGAACAGGCCCATTGGGGTGGTGAAAGCCGTCTTCTCTCTGTCTTCCGGCGCCATGGCCACTTGCCAGTAGCCACTGGTCAGGTCCAGGGTAGAGAAGTAGGCAGCTGACCCTAGGGCTGCGAGGGATTCCTCGATTCGAGGCAGAGGATAGGCGTCCTTGTGGGTGATATTGTTGATCTTCCTATAGTCAACACAGAATCGAAGGGTTCCATCCTTCTTCTTCACAAGGACCAGCGGGGCAGCCCATGGGCTGTGACTCTCCCGGATAACGTTGGCTGTCTTCATCTCTTGTACCAGCTTTTTCACCTCTTGGTAGCGGGCTGGAGGTATGGGCCGGTATCGCTCCTTGATAGGGGGATGAGAGCCAGTAGGGATGGTATGTTGGATCAGGGTAGTCTGCCCAAAATCCAGTGGGTGTTTGCTGAAGGCCTGGTGGTGCTTCATAACGACATCCAGGACACCTTGTACTTGGTCTGCAGGAGTAAAATCATTGTCTCCAATATTGAGCTCAGGCCACCAGGATTGCTCGGCAGGCTCACCTTCAGCACTTTGCTTCAGTTCCAACTGTTGGGAGGCAGACAGAGAGGTTTCCACCAAGTCTTCAGGATGGACGCTGAAGAGAGTGGCTACGGCTTGGTACTTTCTCAGATCCACTGGGGAGTCTCCCACATTTAGTAGTCGAATGGGTACTTGTCCTCGGGATACAGTGACTAGGCTCCTGGCGGCTAGAATGGGCAGGTCTTCATCGGCTGGTAGAGGTTCTACTATCGCGTGGTAGTCTTGACCTTGGACGCCCATGCAGGCTCGACACCATACTAACGTCTCAGTCCCAGGTTGAAGGCGGACAGGTTGGGGATCCTTGATCCGGGCTCTGCAGATTTCACCATTAGGGCCAGCAAACTTCTGTTGCGCCGCTAGAACCTGCATAGTCTCCTGAATCACCTTCCGGGAACCGTTGGGCACTGTTGGCAGGGAGTCGTGGAGAGCCTTCAGTATTTCAGGGTAGCAGTTGCGGAGGACATTGGTACCCAGTACCAGGGAGACGTTACCGTTTTCGGGCACTCGTGTCACCACTACGCCCTGTCTGGTTAACTCAGTGTCTCCAATGGTTAGCGTGGGCTCCCAGTAGCCACGGATGGGTACGGGCTTTCCGTTCGTAGCAATAATGTTCAAGTAAGCCTTGGGAGGCTGGACTAAGGATGCTCCTCCTCGGCATTTCTCGAAAGCAGCACTCCGGAGGGTGGTCACTTGAGAGCCGGTAGGGTAACTCCGTTGATGGTTACATGAACCATGGGGTGAGTCCCCACGAACCTGGGCATCCAGTTGGCATCTCGGGGACTTACAGGTCCTTCCCTTGGAGGTCGTCCCTTAGCTCCAAGGGTTTGTCGTTTAACTGACGACATCCATCCTCTTCATGACCATATTTATGGCAGTAGCTGCACCGCTGGCGGGGTTCCTTCTGACTCCAGGTGCTTAACGACTTCGCTTCTCTTGGGCGCTGTTTGGCCGGGGAGTCACAAGGGGTAGTTGACCGTACAGAGTTCTCTGAAGGTTTCTTCCTCATAGCGGAGACAGTCACTTCCAACTGGGTCAACCGATCGAGAATTTTATGCAGGGTGTCCGCCAGATTAGGGACCTGTCCTGCTAAGCCAGCAACTTCCGTAGCCGCAGGAGTAGGTGATGTCGACTGCGTTGCATGGCAAGCTAGAGCAGATTCCTCCATTTCCACTGATTCAGGCTCTTTCTGCGGTCCAGTAGGCGGTCGGTCCCCTAATATGTCAATGGCAATTTCCTTAAACTCAAGAAAGGAGCCCTGGGCATGTTGAGAACAGATGATCTTTAGTTGACACCTTTGATTTCTATCAACAAGTTCATTAATGAATTGTTCCCTCAGGGTTTGCTCAGAGGTTTCAGCATCTTTGGGATCAAGACGGGTTATGGCCTTCCATGTCTCCTGTAGGGAGAGGGCAAAGTCTCGGAGGGACTCTTGGGGCTCCTGTCTTTTCCCGAAGAATTGCTGCTTCAACTCTGAGGCAGTACACTTGTCAAAGGTGTTGCGCAGCCTATCAAGAATTTGGACCACATTCTGACACTGTTCTCGGGGCCAAGACTTGACTTCCCGGAGAGCGGGTCCTTTCAACTGCCCGGTTAGGATGCCCACTTTCTGTTCCTCTGTGAACGGGTACAGGGCAAAGGTGGCTAACAACTTGTCTCTGAATTCAGGGAGAGTGTGCAATTCTCCCTCGTAGTGGGGTAACCAGGGGGCCCCCGGATAGTATGGCATAGTCAGAGGCATAACGGTGGGAGTCCCAGGGACACTGGCTGTAGCAGGGCTGAAGGGACTCTCTGGTGGGCTTAACATGCTCCGGTACCCTGAGGAGGGACCAGGGGATGGGACCTGCTCCAGCCCCGTATCTTCATCTTGGGCGGACATGACTGGTCTAGCTGAGGGAAGTCAGCAGGGCACACAATATCCGTTGCTATGGGCGATGGCTAGAATGGGACGTGGGCACTTTAAGACACAGTCACTATTCCCTGGAAGGTGAGCCAATAACCTAGCATCGGAAACAATCTCTACCCCCCTTTAACTTCCCCAGCGGTACTCACTCAGGATCAGCCGCGGTGACAGGACAGCTCCGGTGCACGAAGGACTCAGTTCCCGATGTCCGGCAGGCAGCACGGGCACGGTGATGCTCAGCGGTGCTTTCCTCCAGTCGCATGACACATGTGCCGGAACTCCGGATGAGGCGCACGCTGCTGGCAGGCTTCAGGCGCGGCCAGCGCCAAAATCCAAGATGGCCGATTAACCCTCTTTGTTGCCGGCCGCACACGTTCCAGCTCCTCCTCCACGGTACTTCGCGCCACAGGGGGTGGAGCCTGGTGACGACTCTGGAGTTCCCGCCAGTGAGGATTTGGCGGGCTGGAAATACTTGCTGCGCCACAGCCTTGTGAGGTAAATGCTTCCACCGCTTTGCACCAACTGTAGTTGAGCTAACAGAGTCCGTTGGCAGGGATTAACCCCCTGATTGCTGGAGCGATGCTTCACAGCGCTTGGCAGCAGTAATAAAGTCAATGTGAAATATAGCACAAAATCACTTGGGCCTATACCCGAATGGTAGCAGGGTTAGGCAGCACAGTAGTTTTTCAATAAAGGATAGTCTCTAGTGCCAGAATAAGGCACAGAAGTAATGATCCTGTGTTCGTGACGCCACTTGCAACTTCCCCCACCGGGGCCTAGCCTTTTCTCTCAGTACCTTAGTGGCTGCCGGTTGCGGCCTAGGCACGCTAGTGTCACGGTGCTTGGTATGGGGGAACCGGAGGGCTGTCCTACAGCCTGGCAGGTCTCCAGCAGGGTGGTGTTGGCAAGAAATGATGAGGGAGAGGCAACCCTTTGGTGTCTAGAGTATGGGTCTCTGTGTGGTGGACAGGGTGCCCGTGATGATGGCAGCCGTAGTAGCAGGGACCAGATGGAGGCAGAGGTTGAACAAAAACAACTTACAGTTCTTTATTGGAACCGACAGGAACCGCAGAAACGTTCCTTAACAAAATGGTGGAGTACTGAGATGCAGTTGGAGGGAGCCACAGGAGGGATCATCAGCCTGGATGCAAGGGCAGGCTGGGAGATAGCTGTGTCCTAAAAGGCTGCTTCAGCTTGTCCTGGGTTGCTTCAGGTATCACCCTGGAAGGTAGGATGATACCCCTTTCCTCTCTCTGTCTAACTCACTGCTTGGTCTGACTGGCTAGTCTTTCTGACTGAATCCTGTCAGACTCACTTCTCTGACTGAACTGACTGTTGGAAATCTCCAACCGTCACTTTTTCTCAGCTCTTGGTCATGTGGTGGTTACTCCTCCAATTACATCCCAGCTTACAATACATTAGGATAATAAATGTGATTGGATGACACATTTTACATCACATAAAGCAATTAACTCCTGCCTTACCAGGCAGGATCTACCACTGCAGAGTTCATCTGTGTTATCTAGTGTTATGTAGTGACATGCTGTGGGGCTAGTCAGACCCTACACAGGCTGCAAGCTACATGGTGGGACGTATTTGCAAACACAGCTCTGCCGTGCATCGGCGAGGGTGTTGCACATAGAACCTCACTTCTTTTTTTCCTATGAAAGAAGAGAGTCTCATCTTTTATATGAATCTGAATGTGTTTCTAAGTGTCAGGAAAACAGAGCTATTAACTGTTAAACTGCCGTCAGGAGTAATTTTTCTATATAAAAATGGCACCTGATATTCTCACTTTAAACCTGAATATCTCTGGATCCCTGGCACCTAGAAACAAAATCCATTTTGGATTCATTTGAAAGAAGAGATTCTCCTGGGCAATTGCCCACTTTGCCTACCCATAGCGCCGGCCCTGACCCCCAGTAATTGTTTTTATTTTTTTTAACTGTGAATTTTTTTTTCTTTTTTTCTTTCAACTTGTTACAGAAAGGAAAAATATAAAAAGGTATAATTAGTAAGATCCATGACACAACAGTATATGTACAGTCTCACATACATGCATCATAAGGTTACATAACGCCCAGGATAAGGACCCAAGGTCAGCAATAAACTAGCCTAACATAATACTGCTACATATTGCCACAGAAAGAGGAGGCTGGAGAACAGGAGGCCACAGAAAAAGAGGCTGGAGGACAAGAGGCCAAAGAAAGAGGAGGCTGGAGGACAGGAGACCACAGAAAGAGGAGGCTGGTGGACAAGGAGCTACAGAAAGAGCAGGGTGGAGGACAGGGGGTCACAAAAAGAGTTTGCTGGATGACAGGAGTCCACACAAAGAGGATGCTGGAGGACAGAAGGCCAATGAAAGAGGAGGCTGGAGGGCATGAGGCCACAGTATGAGAAGGCTGGAGGACAAGGGGCACAGAAAGAGAAGGCTGGCGGACAAGGGGCACAGAAAGAGGAGGCTAGAGAACAGGAGGCCATACGAAGAGGAGGCAAAAAGAAAGGGGACCATAAAAAGAGGAGGCTAAAAGAAAGAGGGTCACAGAAAGAGGAGACTGGAGAACAGGAGGCCACAGTAAAAAG
The DNA here is from genome assembly GCF_040894005.1 of Engystomops pustulosus. Taxonomy (NCBI): domain Eukaryota; kingdom Metazoa; phylum Chordata; class Amphibia; order Anura; family Leptodactylidae; genus Engystomops; species Engystomops pustulosus. The sequence goes on from NC_092421.1 coordinate 62,807,181, forward strand.
AGGATGGAGCACAGGGACCACAATATGCAAGTGATGGAGGACAGGAGTCCACAATATTAGGAGAATGGGGGAGGAGAGGGGCCACAGAATGAGGTTGATGAAGGACAGGAGGCCACAGTATGGGGAGGCGGAAGGACAGGATGTTACAGAAAAAGCAGGCTGAAAGACAGGATGTTACAGAAAGAGGAGGCTGGAGGACAGGGGGCGACAGAAAAAGGAGGCTGGAGGACAGAAGGCCAATTAAACATATGCATACATATTTCCCCATATGTACGGCCATGCAGCACTGTTTCCTATGGAGAGGGAAGAGGTGAGCAGCGCTTATCCCTCCTCCTCTCCATTGCGCTGCTGTGTGCTTGTCTGACTACGGCCAGGCGAGTGTAGATGCAGCCTTATAGTCAGGGGACTATTGCAAACTTCTGAATGGGGCCCTCCTACCCCCTCAGAAAATATACAACTCACACTTTTATACACTCCTGTTGGAAACACGATGCAGGTACACGGATCAGTCCCAGTAGCTGATCACATGGGGGAAGTAGACGGCAGGATTGTTCATCTGAGTTGCTGACTCGTGCTGTGTACTGTGCCTTTGGTAGCCATTTAAGTTCTCTTCTTTAATTTAATAAACAGTTGCGTGAAAATTAAATTGAGCTCTGATTGGACAAATAGTTCTACACTTCTGATAAATTTCCATGCAGTGGTGTGACGGTTGAGCATTATTTGTCCCAAAGGGAAATCACAAAAAAATCATACAATATGAGACACATAAACACATTAACAGCTTGACAAAACACAACACACAAACTACGGATGTGACATCTTATTCTCAAGTCTGATAGCTATTGGGGTAAAGGTTCCCCTAAACTTCTTGGTCTTACATTTTAGCTGAATGAATTTGCCGCTTAAAGGAAATCCTACCACTTGAAGTGGCAGGTTTCAGAAGAAAATACCAAGCACCAGCTCAGGGTGAGCTGGTGCCGGAGCTTATTTTTGTTAGTGTTTTAAACCGCTGTATTGCAGTTTAAAACACTTTTTAAACTTTATAGCCGGCGCAGGGAGGTACGCGCTCGGCGCTTACCATGCGCGCGGCTCTCTTTCACTTCCTATGTAGCTGCGCGCACGGTCGCACATGGTATGCGCAGAGCGCGTACCTCCCTGCGCAATACAGCGGTTTAAAACACTAACAAAAATAAGCTCCGGCACCAGCTCACCCTGAGCTGGTGCTCGGTATTTCCATCTGAAACCTGCCACTTCAAGTGGTAGGTTTCCTTTAAGGAACTCACTCTGTCATCTACAATGCAATGGATGGTTTACATTTCATGTTATTTTCCTAGGCCAGCTAACCAACCAAATTACTTAGTTCCAGTCCACCAATCAATGCAACTTTCCTGTATCATGGTGGCCTTGCAGCACTGGGGTCCTGGGGTCAAGTCTCATCCAGGTCAACATCTGCTAAGGGTTTGTATGTTCTCTCCGTGTTTGCGTGGTTTTCTTCCCACACTCAAAAACATGGTAAGCTGGTAGGTGGATTGGATTGTGAGCCTTATGGGGACTGAATTGGCAAGCGCTGCGGAAACTGTGGGTGCAATATAAATAAAGGAATTATTATAATTATTATTTGTCTAGCCTAGTTTTGACGTGTAATGTCTAATACCAACACAAATATAAACGCAAAAATAATACACTCTCCACAACACTTTTATAAACCTCCAAAGTATCGTATATGAGTGTAAGCCAAAAAATGTGCCGAACAACCCTAACTTGGCTTATACTGGAGTCTATGAAAAATAAACTCTGTGCTCACCTTTCCGACGCCCCCCACAGGTTCTCTCCTGTGTTCTGAAGCTCCAGCTACGTCTTTGGGTCAGTGCGTGCTGCGTCGCACACACCATGACGTCAGCCGCTTGCCGACATCATTGTTTGCACACCGCCATTGGCTGACCCAGAGCTTCAGAAGACAGAAGAAGACCTGCAGGGGTGTTAGAAAGGTGAGTAGAGAGGTTTTTTAGGTATAGGCTGGACACGGAGATGCTGGCTATACACTAGTGGGCAGGCACTGGCTATATACTAGGGGGCATGCATTGTCTATATACTAGGTGGCAGGCCTACCACGACTGTGTCATCAGAAAACTTTGGTATGAAACACAACAAGCTATTTCGACAGATGACAGATACACTAAAGAACACTGGGGAACACTCATACTACACACAAGTATAGTACTTGTGTATATGTACCGACCCAAAACTGTAAAATACAACCCCACAAGAAAATGGCACAAATGCATTTTTTCACCAATTTCACTGTATTTGAATTTTTTTCCTCTTTCCCAGTACACGGCATGGAATAATAAATACTGTCACTATGAATTGCAATTTTTATGTAGTAAACAAGCCCTCACACAGCTCTTTAAAAAGTAAAAAGTTACCGATTTCTGGGGGAGATGGGGAGTAAAAATGGAAACACAATAACATTCTGCCCCTCAAATTTACTCTCAGTTTTATTCTTGTACAATTCCTTACTTTCTTGAATCTTAAAGGGGTATTCCAGGAATAAGCATAATTCATATACAAATGGATCTTTAATAGAGATGAGCGAACACACTCGTCCGAGCTTGATGCTCGTTCGAGCATTAGTGTACTCGAAACTGCTCGTTGCTCGGACGAGTATTTCGCCAGCTCGAGAAAATGGCATCTCCCGCCGTTGTGATTTTTGGCGGCCAGAAACAGAGCCAATCACAAGCCAGGAGACTCTGCACTCCACCCAGCATGAAGTGGTACCCTTACACGTCGATAGCAGTGGTTGGCTGGCCTGATCAGGTGACCCTGGCATAGACTAGCCCCTGCCCGCTCTGCTCGGATCATTCTCTGTCTGGATGCCGCTAGGGAGAGAGCTGCTGCTGGTCAGGGAAAGCGTTAGGGTGTTCTATTAGAATAGTGTTAGGCAGGAGTGATTCTACAAGAACCCAACAGCCCTTCTTAGGGCTACAATAACGTTATATATATTTTTTTTTTATTCGCTTGTGGCTGGGCTTGCTGGCACTAGTAGTGCAGCTAGCACCATATTGTGAGGAATTTGCTGGGAGACTTGCGACCGTTGTGTTTAGCTCTTAGTGACACACATATCCACCTCAAACACCGAAGTGGGACAATTTATTAGGGGTTTGATTTGAATTAGGCACAGTCTGCTGATTTTTTTTTTTTTTACGTTTATTTCTTTTTATAACTCAAAGTCATCAGGCACAGCACAAAATCCAGTTGTGTGCTGTCAGTGTAGGTTAGAAACTAGCCATAGCAATAGGATAGCATCGTTTTGTTTAAAAAAAAAAAAACACAAAAAACAAAAAAAATTTACAAATGGCGAGAGCCTCTCACCACCTCTTCATGGACTGGAGATAAAAGATATCCCCGACTCCTTGCATCGCCAATCGTCCTCCTTTAGTGGGTTGAAACACAATCCTCCGCGGTGTGTTCCCAATCCTACATCAGGAGGTATGCGAAAGGATAGTGCAGATTGCCAGGTTCAAAAAGGAAATAGTATTTATTGTATATACTCACACATTCCAATTTAAAAGCGTGCATATAGTACCGTATTTTCCGGACTATAAGGCGCACTTAAAAGCCTTGGATTTCCTTGGAAATCCAAAGTGCGCCTTATAGTCCGGTGCGCCCTATGTATGGCGCTGGGCAGCGGACCATACTTACATAGGTCCCCGCTACCGGAGACAGCAGATCTCCAGCGGGAACTGCAGACCACGCGGCACGAACAACTTCTGCCGCGTGGTCTGCAGTTCCCGCTGGAGATCTGCTGTCTCCGGTAGTGGGGACCTATGTAAGTATGGTCCGCTGCCCTCCTCCACCTCCCCCTCACCTTCTCCACTCACCTTCCCCGCGTCGCCGCGTCTCTTCTCCGCGTCGCGTCCCGTCGCTTCCCGTTGGGTCTCCACTCCGCCCCGGACCTCCGACACGCCCCCGACCCTGCGCCTTATAGTCCGATGCATCTTATATATGGAATTATTACATATATAAGGCGCATCGGACTAATGCGCCTTATATTCCGGTGCGCCTAATGGCCCGGAATATACGGTAAAAGCATAAGACGCCTAAAACACCTCGCCCGACCCAGGTTTCGCCTATTCAGGCTTCTTCCGGGGCATGGTGTTTGGCATCATCACTGATGTTTTTATACCAAAATCACATACAACGACACAAAACCACTTCCCCCCTAACTCAGGGAGACCAAGACCTTCCATCCGCATAAAAATGATGTCATGTATTGCCATACAAGCCGATGTTAATTTTCATATAAAAATACAAAAATACACAAAAGCTTACTTACATGTAAACAAATTTTAAAAAACAAATTTAAAAAACTTTAAATGTTCGTTCAATATTAGTGCTTTACATATTAAGATCGCCTCCTTCATTCCTATATCAGCATTGAAACATTATACAGTCTCGCTGGTTGATAGTAGTAGCTATTACCAAGCCGGGACTGCATGGTCCAATCAGCTTTTGAGCTCTATACACCCCTCACCCACCTCTCCTCAGTCTACATAAACAGAAACACAGATGCAAAAATAGTAACAAACATCATTGCAAAAAAAACGGTATATGTAGATGGAGGAGGGGGATATATATATTTTTTTTAATAAAAGGTATTATTATTTGGGTGATTACTAAAATAATTATACAAGAAACCTTTTTAGTTCAAAGTCTATATTAAAGGAAACCTACCACCACAAATCTACCTATAAAGGTAGATCGGGTGGTAGGTGAATCAATGGGACGTGAGGATAGCCCTTTTAAGGGCTAATCCTCACGTCCCCGCACTGTTTTGTAAACTTTTATTACCCTAATATGTTAATTTACTTATGCGGCTACTGGGGCGTGGAGTAGCCGCATCTGAGGTTACACGAGGCGGCTACTCCACGCCCCGGTAGCCACATTACCCCTCCTAGACACCATGTTCGGCGCGCAGCTACGAGCTACGGCGCGCAGCCCTCGTCCGCCGATCCTGCCGTCTGCGCATGCGCAGAACAGCAGGCCCGCGCCTGCGCGGTCACTGCTCTGAAGCCGGGGCTGCACAGACGCGGGCCTGCTGTTCTGCGCATGCGCAGACGGCAGGATCGGCGGACAAGGGCGCGCAGCTACGAGCAGCTGCGCGCCGGACATGGTGAGTAGGAGGGGTAATGTGGCTACCGGGGCGTGGAGTAGCCGCCTCGTGTAACCTCAGATGCGGCTACTCCACGCCCCAGTAGCCGCATAAGTAAATTAACATATTAGGGTAATAAAAGTTTACAAAACAGTGCGGGGACGTGAGGATTAGCCCTTAAAAGGGCTATCCTCACGTCCCATTGATCCACCTACCACCCGATCTACCTTTATAGACCAAAAAAATTTAAACCTTTAGGGTTCTGGTTATGCTTCTCACTAAAGTGGGCAGACAAACTGTGTGTCTTTAAACTTTTTTATATTTCTAACATGCTGGCCGATTCTAATTTTTAGCTTTCTCCCCGTCCTCCCAACATACTTGAGTCCACATGGGCAAACGATCAAATAAATAATGGCGCAAGTATCGCAATTTATAAAATCTTTTATCTTGTATGGTGGTGAGTTCCTGTCTATATTGAATTCCTTTACTACCCCTTTATCCACCCAACTTCTATACTTGCATCCCTGACATTTTTTTGCAACTATAGAATCCTTGCATCCCTGGACCCTTTGTGTTTCCCTCTCTCACAAAGCTTGAGGTGATTAGATCCCTAATATTATGTGTTCTTTTAAAGACTGTCTTTGGTCTAGCGGTGACCACTTCACTTAACACCGGATCACTTGTTATGAGATGCCAATGTTTCTCTATTATTTTTTTAGACATCCAGTGCCTCCCTGCAATATTTCGTAACAAAGATGGGGTTAGAGGAGATGCTTTCACTTTTATCTTTTCTTTCCTCAAAAATTCTTTGTCTATTGTTAGATACCTCTTCATATGCCCTCCCCAGAATATCGCTGGTGTAGTTCCTTTCCTTAAACCTATTTAAGATGATTTCAGCCTGTTCGGAAAAATCCTCCTGTTTATTACAATTCCTTTGAATCCTTTTTAGTTGGCCTTTTGGTATGTTGTTTATCCAGGGGCGATGATGGCAACTATTAAATTCAATGAAACTATTTACATCTGTGGCTTTAAAATGATTTCTAGTTAGAATCTTATGATTTTCTATGTATATTTCTAGGTCCAAAAAATAGATTTTTTTGGAATCAATTTCGTAGGTAAAATTTAGATTAAAATTGTTTGTATTGAGGTACTTAATAAATCTTTCAAACTCAATAGAAGTACCCAGCCACACAATGATGCAATCATCTATATACCTCCTGTATACTTGTATATATTGTTCAAAAGGGTTCGTAGTGGAGTAAATAAACTCCTCCTCAAACATCTCCATATACAAATTCGCGAAACTGGGTGCGAATTTCGCACCCATGGCCGTTCCGGTTGTTTCCCCCATACCAAAAGTAATTTCTTTTCAAGCAGTAAACAATAGCTTTAATGATAAATTCCTTATGTTCCAATGTTAATTCCTTATCCTTTTCAAGGCATTTTTTAATTGCCTCTACCCCCAGATCTTGTAGGATATAGGTATATAGGGATGTAACATCACAGCTACATAAGAAAGGAGTACCACTGCCCAGTTCTATATTTTTAAAAAGATCTATAGCTTGCTGGGAGTCTTTTAGAAATGCACCGCGGACACGGTAACGAGACGAGGATTGTGTTTCAACCCACTAAAGGAGGACGATTGGCGATGCAAGGAGTCGGGCAGAGGTCGCATTAACGCCTCACCACGCGTCAGATACGTGATGAGGCGCCATTACCCCCCAAAATAATTGCCATGCGTAAAGTTACGCTTGGCAATTATTCCCTGTAGCGCGCAGGCTGAGCGGCTCGGCGCGCTCTGCAAAAGAGGTAAATGTCGCGCGATCACAGCGCGCGCCGGGCCGCTCAGCGCGACACGTGACGCAGTGATCTGTGTCAGCAGCGCTCCGGAGCGAGAGCGCAGGCCCCGCGATACCTGTGGACAGCGGGGCTGCTGCTCCCTGTCCTGCTCCATCTCTACCTGCCCGCAGATCCGGACGGGTGAGTGTGTGATTGTAGATGTAGTGTTCTGTGTGTGCAGTGTAGTGTAGTGTTCTGTGTGTGCAGTGTAGTGTAGTGTTCTGTGAGTGTAGTGTAGTGTTCTGTGAGTGCAGTGTGGTGTTCTGTGTGTGCAGTGTAGTGTTCTGTGCGAGTGTGTAGTGTTCTGTGCGAGTGTGTAGTGTTCTGTGTAGTGTTCTGTGCGAGTGTGTAGTGTTCTGTGTAGTGTTCTGTGCGAGTGTGTAGTGTTCAGTGTAGTGTTCTGTGTGTGTGTGAGTGTAGTGTGTGCTGTGTTCTGTGTGTGTGAGTGTAGTGTGTGCTGTGTTCTGTGTGTGTGAGTGTAGTGTGTGCTGTGTTCTGTGTGTGTGAGTGTAGTGTGTGTTGTGTTCTGTGTGTGTGAGTGTAGTGTGTGCTGTGTTCTGTGTGTGTGAGTGTAGTGTGTGCTGTGTTCTGTGTGTGTGAGTGTAGTGTGTGCTGTGTTCTGTGTGTGTGAGTGTAGTGTGTGCTGTGTTCTGCGTGTGTGAGTGTAGTGTGTGCTGTGTTCTGTGTGTGTGAGTGTAGTGTGTGCTGTGTTCGGTGTGTGTGAGTGTAGTGTGTGCTGTGTTCTGTGTGTGTGAGTGTAGTGTGTGCTGTGTTCTGTGTGTGAGTGTAGTGTGTGCTGTGTTCTGTGTGTGCTGTGTGCGCAGTGTGTGAGTGTAGTATGTGCTGTGTGCGCAGTGTGCTACCGAAATTTTCATACTCCTCCTCGGGTAAAAATACTCCTCAAAAATGGTGAGAGGAGTATTTTTACCCTTCTGGAAAAATGTTAGTGCGACCTCTGGAGTCGGGGATATCTTTTATTTCCAGTCCATGAAGAGGTGGTGAGAGGCTCTCGCCATTTGACAAACAGTATAAGGAGTAGAGCACTAATTTTATATCTGTGACTTTGTGGCATATACGGGAGTATGCCGTATTAGTGGCTCCTCCATATTTTGTATGTTACATTTTCCATCTTTCCTGGATATTTTATTATTTATTTCTGTATAAAAAAAATTTACAGTTTACACTTAATTTTGAAAATGTTTAACCCGAGGGCTAGGGGTAGAGGACGAGGACGTGGACGTGGGCGTCCAACTACTGCAGGGGTCAGAGGCCGTGGTCCTGGGCGGGGTGAGACACCACCTGCTGAAGAGGGAGCAGGGGAACGCCGCAGAGCTACACTCCCTAAGTTCATCATGTCTCAAGTTACTGGGACTCGTGGTAGAGCACTGTTGAGGCCAGAACAGTGCGAAGAGGTGATGTCGTGAATTGCGGATAATGATTCTAGCCATTTGTCCACCAGTCAGTCTTCCACGCAGTCCACCCATGTCACTGAAACCAGCACTCCTACAGCTCCTCCACCTCAGCCTCCTTCCCCCCAGTCTGCCCCCTCCCAGCAAAATTTGGTATTTGAACCGGCATACTCTGAGGAACTGTTTTCTGGACCCTTCCCACAGTCACAAACCACTTGTCCGGTTGCTGCTGAGCTATTTTCCGATGCCCAGGTTTTCTATCGGTCGCAGTCTGTGGGTGATGATGACATTATTGACGTAGTGGAAGAAGTGTGTAAAGAGGTGTCGGACGATGAGGAGACACGGTTGTCAGACAGTGGTGAAGTTGTTGTCAGGGCAGGAAGTCCGAGGGGGGAGCAGACTGAGGGATCGGAGGATGATGAGGTGACGGACCCAAGTTGGGTTTATAGGCCGGGTGAACACAGTGCTTCTGAGACGGAGGCGAGTCCTATACCAGAACAGGTTGGAAGAGGCAGTGGTGGGGCCAGACGGAGAGGCAGGGCCAGAGCTGGTGCATTAGCGCCAAATGTTTCATGTAGTCAACCTCCCGTGGCGAGGGCTAGATTTTCAGAAGTCTGGAGGTTCTTTAAAGAAACACCGGATGACCGACGGACTGTGGTGTACAACCTGTGCCAAACCAGGATCAGCCGGGGTTCCTCCACTACTAGCTTAACTACAACCAGTAGGCGCAGGCATATGAATGCTAAACACCACACTCAATGGCACCAAGCCCATTCACCTCCAGCCGGGCACCCCACCGCTCCTTCCCCTGTGTCATCTGCTAGTCAGCCCCCTGCCCAGGACCCCGGCCCAAACACCTCCCGTGCGAAAACACCATCTTTGCCTCCACGATCCTCCACAGCATCCACCAGCGTTCAGCTCTCCATACCCCAGACACTGGAGCGCAAAAGGAAGTATAGTACAATCCACCCACACGCCCAAGCCCTCAACGTCCACATTTCCAAACTGCTTAGCCTGGAGATGCTGCCCTATAGGCTGGTAGAGACCGAGACCTTTTAAAACCTCATGGCAGCGGCCGCCCCTCGGTATTCGGTCCCCAGCCGCCACTACTTTTCCCGATGTGCCGTCCCAGCCCTGCACAAGCACGTGTCAGACAACATCATCCGTGCCCTGACCAATGCCGTTTCTGACAAGGTCCACCTGACCACGGTCAGGTGGACGAGGGCTGCCAGGCAGGGCCCCAATATATATCGCTGACGGCACATTGGGTTAACTTGGTGGAGGCTGGGAGTCTGACCCTGGGGCTGGTCATATACTGCCGACGCCGAGGATTGCGGGGCCTACCTCGGTCCAGGTCTCAAAGGCCTACTATGCCTCCTCCTCCTCCCACCCCTCCTTCACTCCTCCTCCTCTCCTCCTCCTCCGAATTACCATCCTTTGGCATGGCGCCATCAGTCGGTAGCTCTAGGCACAGCAGCAGTGCCATCGCTAAGCGACAGCAGGCGGTGCTCAAACTGCTGAGCCTAGGCGATAAAAGGCACACCGCCCAAGAGCTATTAAAGGGCATCATGGCGCAGACTGATCTGTGGCTGGCATCGGTGAACCTGAAGCCAGGCATGGGTGTGTGTGACAACGGCCGTAACCTGGTGGCGTCTCTGCAACTCGGCAGACTGACACATGTGCCATGCCTGGCCCATGTGTTAAACCTCATAGTTCAGCGGTTCCTCAAGACATACCCCAATCTGTCTGATTTGCTCACGAAGGTGCGCCGCATCTGTGCGCATTTCAGGAAGTTCAGCACAGATGCTGCCACTCTCAGGGCAGTGCAGCGCCGCCTCCAACTGCCCACTCAGCGACTGTTGTGCGACGCGCCCACGAGGTGGAATTCAACATTAACCATGTTATCCAGAGTTTACCAGCAGCGCAGAGCGATTGTAGACTGCCAGATGTCAACTTCCACCAGAACTGGTAGTCAGGTCAGTCAGCTTCCTCAAGTCTACAATGAGGAGTGGACGTGGATGTCTGATATCTGTCAGGTGCTGAGTAACTTTGAGGAGTCAACACAGATGGTCAGTGGCGATGCCGCCATCATCAGCTTCACCATCCCGCTGCTTGGCCTGTTGAAAAACTCTCTGGTCAGCATGAAGTCGGAAGTTTTGCGCTCGTCACAAGAGATGGGGGAAGAAGATATGGCAGATTTCATGCTAGGCTGCCAATCCCGTGACCCTCGCGTTCAAAGAATTTATTCCAGCACCAATTACTGGGTATTCACTCTCCTGGACCCACGGTACTAGCAAAATCTTTCCACTCTCATCCCTGTAGAGGAAAAGAGTGTGAGAATGCATGAATACCAGCAGGCCCTGGTGCACAAGCTGAAACACTATTTCCCTTCTGACAGCGCTAGCGGCAGAGGGCGCACTTCTGCGGGACAAGTAGCGAGGGAGAGTAGGCGAGCAGGCAGCTTGTCCAGCACTGGCAGGGGTACGCTTTACAAGGCCTTTGCCAGTTTTATGTCACCCCAGCAAGACACTGTCACCTGTCCCCAGTCTCGGCAAAGTAGGGCTGATCTTTACAGAAAGATGGTGAGGGAGTACGTAGCGGTCCATACCATAGTCCTAAATGATCACACAGCTCCCTACAACTACTGGGTTTAAAAGCTGGACATGTGGCACGAACTGGAGCTGTACACCTTGGAGGTTCTTGCCTGCCCTGCCGCTAGCGTGTTGTCCGAGCGGGTTTTCAGTGCAGCTGGTGGCATCATCACCGATAAGCGCACACGCCTGTCGACTGACAGCGCTGACAGGCTGACGCTTATCAAGATGAATAAAGCCTGTATTTCTCAGGATTTTCATTCTCCACCAGGTGAAGGAAGCTCAACCTGAATAATGTATGCACTCCTCCTCCTCATTTTCCTCCTTCTCCTCCTCTTTGTACACTAAAGCAGAGGAAACCGGCTATTTTTTGCCAGGGCCAACTGGCTCTAGCTACAGTACTCTATGTATTTAATTTTTCTGAATGGCCACCTACCCGGTCCTCTGTTTTAAACAATTTTTGGGAGTGCCACATACAGGCCCTCAATCTATTTAATTTTTCTGGAGGACCACCTACCTGCTCCTCTGGTTTGAAAACTTTTTTGGACTGCCACATACAGGCACTCAATCTATTAAATTTTTCTGGAGGACCACCTACCTGCTGCTCTGGTTTGAAAACTTTTTTGGACTGCCACATACAGGCACTATCCAAATTAAATAGTCTCCATAGCAGCCTCCACACGTCGTCTTTTTAGCTGCCTCCACACGTTGTCTCCATTGCTACCTCCACACATCATCGCCATAGCTGCCTCCAAAAGTCGTCCATATAGCTGCCTCCATACATTGTCCCCTTATCAAACGAGCTGTGTCAGGCAGAATTTTGGGTTGTTTTCATGGCTTCCAGATCAAACTTGTTAACTTTGTCGCCACCCTGCTGTGTTATCCACAAAATATACTGGCAAACTTTTATCATTTACCGATATTATTTCAGCGCTTCTTGCGCATCTGTTTACATTCCCCTCACCCGCCATAACCCAAACTTATAAGAACACTACTACACTTGATCTTATACAAAAGGTTATTAGAAGTGCTGTTTGGGGAGTAGCCGAGAGACAGGGGCTTGGATAGGCGAAAGCTCGCCTGGCAGTGGAGCGCCAGCTCCATCCCAAGATCCAACTAACATAGTTTTAACTGCAGCACCTTTAATCTACTACTATTTCACAGCCTCCATACATCATCCCCTTATCAAATGAGCTGTGTCAGGCAGAATTTTCAGGTGTTTCACCAGATACACAATGGAACTCGGCCCATCTGTCGCCGCCATGCTGGAGACCTGAAGTTGCAATCAGAGCAGCGCAATATGGATGCCCCATACTGTCGCTCTTAATCATGGAAGTCGTCTCCATGGCTGCCTCCTTATGTCATCCCCTTATCAAAAGAGCTGTATCAGGCTCATTTTTCGGGTGTTTCACCAGATACGTTATGGATCTTGGTCACTATATCGCCACCATGCTGTGTTATCGACTTAATATACCGTCAACCTTTTGTTCACATAGGAAATCATTTCAGCGCTTCTTGCTCACCTCCTTTGGTTCCTCTCTGCCACCCATTGGTTGGAAGCCTGAGTCCATTTAGGGTATGTCGCCATGCCACTCTCTAGCCTGCCACTGCTGCCGCTGCATGCCGTCTTCTATAGTGTCAGGGTCAATTATTGGATGTTTTAGATGCTATCTAGCCTCATTCCGTCACTCTGTGATGGCCATGCTGTTGCCCATAATTTTGGCATAATGGTGCGATTATGCAGCCTCAGAGGCATCCATGCATGCTGCCCCTGCTGTTTCCTGTCCATTTCCATGGTGTTTCCATCCTTTTCTGAGGTTCCCAGGTGTTTGGCCAAGCTTCCCTGTGCAGAGCCTTGGTCCCCTTGAAAAAGCATCGGGAAAAGTTTGTCTCGAATAACGAGTACCCGAGCATTTTAGTGCTCGCTCATCTCTAATATTTAACCAGGACCAGGCCCTTTTTCGCCTTTGTGTTTTCATTTTTCGCTCCCCACCTTCAAAATTCTATAACTTTTTTTTGTTTTGTGCCTAACAAATTGCACTTCCTAGTGATGGTATTTGTTATTCCATGCCGTGTACTGGGAAGCGGTAAAAAAATTCTGAATGCAGTGAAAATGATAAAAAAACTGATTTGCTCCATTTTTATGTGTGCTTCATTCTTTGGATCAGTATGATCAAATTTGTATAGGTTTTATAATGTTTTCATACATTTACAAAAATAAAAAACCTCCTTTATGAAAAATAAATTCTTCATTTTGCTGTCTTCTGGTGCTAATAACTTTTTCATACTTTGCTGTACAGAGCTGCGGGTGGTGTCATTTCTTCCAACTTTTGATGACATTTTCAATGCTACCAATTTTAGGACTGTGCAACCTTTTGATCACTTTTTATTGAATTTTTTATATTTTTCAAACTGGCAAAATACTGCCATTTGTGACTTTGGGCGCTATTTTCCAGTACAGGGTTAAACACAGTGAAAAAACGTTATTATAGATTGGCCATTTTCAGACACAATGGTACCTTAGGTGTTTATGATTTATCCTGTATATATATATATATATATATATATATATATATATATATATATATATTAGTTCTAGGGAAAGGGGGGTGATTTGAATTTTTAGGTTTTTTTTTTTAAATAATTTTTTTTTTTACTTTTTTCAGCACCCCTAATAGATAGCCTAAAACAGTGGTGGCGAACCTATGGCACTGGTGCCAGAGGCGGCACTCGGAGCCCTTTCTGTGGGCACCCAGGCCATCACCCCAGCATGAAGTTCACCAGACAGGACTCAAAGAATCTTCCTACAGAATCTTCCTACAATGATAGGCGGATTTGCCCTCCTCCTTTCAACTGCGTTGGTGTCTTAAGGAGGATGAATGATTGAAAGTTGTCAAAGAACAAGGAGAAATAAATTGTTAAATTGCTTAAATTGCTGTGCTGGCACTTTGCAAGAAATAAGTGGCTTTTGGTTGAAGTTTGGGCACTCAGGCTCTAAAAGGTTCGCCATCACTGGCCTAAAACATGATTGCCTCAGATCTTTGTGTGACCTGAGGCTGTCATGGCAACGGATCGCTGCTCCCCAATGACGTCACGGGGAGCTACTATCAAAGCCAAAATTGGGATCACTGGTGTTCAGGGGCGGACTGGGAATTTATAATGGCCCTGGAAAAAACTATAAAAGTGGGCCCATTTAATGGGCGGAGTCAAAACAAGTGGGTGTGGTTAGATAATGTGGGTGGGGTTATAACAGACAAATTGTTGGTAGATGGCCTTAATGTAAAACAAGAACATTTTTTGCTAGTAAGTGAATCTAATGTGCAAAGAATGTGACCTGTCGATCAGTAAATGATGCAAACGCACGACCCGGTAAGCATTAAATAGCTTTCCGCTGTGCCATACATGTACAATTCAGAGAAAGAATATATTGATACTGCCTCCTATGTACAGGAATAATGCTGCAATAACACATTAAATCCTGCCTTCTATATACAAAATAAAACTACTACAATACCTTCTCCCATATACCAGCCAACTACTATAATACTGCCCCCTATATACAAGGATATAGCTACTATAATACTGCCTCCTATGTACAAGAATATAACTACTATAATACTGCCCCCTATGTACAGGAATATAACTACTATAATATTGCCCCCTATGTACAGGAATATAACTACTATAATACTGCCCCCTATGTACAAGAATATAACTACTATAATACTGCCCCCTATGTACAAGAATATAACTACTATAATACTGCCCCCTATGTACAAGAATATAGCTACTATAATACTGCCCCCTATGTACAAGAATATAACTACTATAATACTGCCCCCTATGTACAGGAATATAACTACTATAATACTGCCCCCTATGTACAGGAATATAACTACTATAACACTGCCCCCTATGTACAGGAATATAACTACTATAATACTTCCCCCTATGTACAAGAATATAACTACTATAATACTGCCCCCTATGTACAAGAATATAACTACTATAATACTGCTCCTATGTACAAGAATATAACTACTATAATACTGCCCCCTATGTACAGGAATATAACTACTATAATACTGCCCCCTATGTACAGGAATATAACTACTATAATACTGCCCCCTATGTACAGGAATATAACTACTATAATACTGCCCCCCTATGTACAAGAAAATAACTACTATAATACTGCCCCCTATGTACAAGAATATAACTACTATAATACTGCCCCCCTATGTACAAGAATATAACTACTATAATACTGCCCCCCTATGTACAAGAATATAACTACTATAATACTACATATATACACAGAAGCGGACATGCAAAAAATCAGTATTTATCATATACAGCTACAGAAAACACATGAGATCCTCACCTTTTGCATCCAGTGACATCAGGTGACGTGTCCTCGGATTGTATTCGTTCCTCATGTTCTCCATTGGTTCCACCATCACCTTGTCTCTTCCTCCAGGTACACAGCTTTCCTGCAGAGTTTACCACACATACGTCTTATGTTCTGCACTTTCCCGTTGTCCCTTAACTGTCCCTTCTTCTGCTACCACCAATACTGTGCCCCAAATACTGTAATAGAGCCCCCTGAAATATTCGTACCACACAAATAGTGCCCCATAATGTAACACACTGTAATGGTAAGGATAATGTATTTCTACTTACTCTCCTTTAGCCCCCTTAAACCCCCACCCCCACCCCAGTATTGATAGAGCTCCGACTATGACCCAGGTGTAATAATAATGGCCCCAGCCTTCTCCAATCATAAAATTAATCCCCCAGCCTGCCCCAGACATAGAATTAATGGTCCCAGCCTGCCCCAGACATAGAATTAATGGCCCCAGCCTGCCCCAGGCATAGAATTTATGCCCCCAGCCTACCCAGGACATACAATTAATGCCCCCTGCCAGCCCCAGATATAGAATAATGCCCCCCCACCCCAGACATTTAATTAATGCCCCTAGCCAGCCCCAGATAGATAGAATGATGTCCCCCCCGCCAGACATATAATTAATGCTCCTAGCCAGCCCCAGATAGATAGAACGATGCCCCCTGCCAGCCCCAGATAGATAGAACGATGTCCCCTGTCAGCCCCAGATAGATAGAACGATGCCCCCTGCCAGCCCCAGATAGATAGAATGATGCCCCCTGCCAGCCCCAGATAGATAGAACGATGACCCCTGCCAGCCCCCTATAGAAAGAATGATGCCCCCTGCCAGCCCCAGATAGATAGAATGATGCCCTCTGCCAGCCCCAGATATAGAATGATGCCCCCTGCCAGCCCCAGATAGATAGAACGATGCCCCCTGCCAGCCCCAGATAGATAGAATGATGCCCCCTGCCAGCCCCAGAGATAGAATGATGCCCCCTGCCAGCCCCAGAGATAGAATGATGCCCCCTGCCAGCCCCAGATAGATAGAATGATGCCCCCTGCCAGCCCCAGATAGATAGAACGATGCCCCCTGCCAGCCCCAGATAGATAGAATGATGCCCCCCTTCCAGCCCCAGATAGATAGAACGATGCCCTCTGCCAGCCCCAGATATAGAATGATGCCCCCTGCCAGCCCCAGATAGATAGAACGATGCCCCCTGCCAGCCCCAGATAGATAGAATGATGCCCCTGCCAGCCCCAGATAGATAGAACGATGCCCCCTGCCAGCCCCAGATAGATAGAACGATGCCCCCTGCCAGCCCCAGATATAGAATAATGCCCCCCCACCCCAGACATTTAATTAATGCCCCTAGCCAGCCCCAGATAGATAGAATGATGTCCCCCCCGCCAGACATATAATTAATGCCCCTAGCCAGCCCCAGATAGATAGAACGATGCCCCCTGCCAGCCCCAGATAGATAGAACGATGTCCCCTGTCAGCCCCAGATAGATAGAACGATGCCCCTTGCCAGCCCCAGATAGATAGAACGATGCCCCCTGCCAGCCCCAGATAGATAGAACGATGCCCCCTGCCAGCCCCAGATAGATAGAACAATGCCCCCTGCCAGCCCCAGATAGATAGAACAATGCCCCCTGCCAGCCCCAGATAGATAGAAAGATGCCCCCTGCCAGCCCCAGATAGATAGAATGATGCCCCCTGCCAGCCCCAGATAGATAGAACGATGACCCCTGCCAGCCCCCTATAGATAGAATGATGCCCCCTGCCAGCCCCAGATAGATAGAATGATGCCCTCTGCCAGCCCCAGATATAGAATGATGCCCCCTGCCAGCCCCAGATAGATAGAACTATGCCCCCTGCCAGCCCCAGATAGATAGAACGATGCCCCCTGCCAGCCCCAGATAGATAGAATGATGCCCCCTGCCAGCCCCAGATAGATAGAATGATGCCCCCTGCCAGCCCCAGATAGATAGAACGATGCCCCCTGCCAGCCCCAGATAGATAGAATGATGCCCCCCTTCCAGCCCCAGATAGATAGAACGATGCCCTCTGCCAGCCCCAGATATAGAATGATGCCCCCTGCCAGCCCCAGATAGATAGAACGATGCCCCCTGCCAGCCCCAGATAGATAGAATGATGCCCCCTGCCAGCCCCAGATAGATAGAACGATGCCCCCTGCCAGCCCCAGATAGATAGAATGATGCCCCCTGCCAGCCCCAGATAGATAGAATGATGCCCCCTGCCAGCCCCAGATAGATAGAACGATGACCCCTGCCAGCCCCCTATAGATAGAATGATGCCCCCCTTCCAGCCCCAGATAGATAGAATGATGCCCTCTGCCAGCCCCAGATATAGAATGATGCCCCCTGCCAGCCCCAGATAGATAGAACGATGCCCCCTGCCAGCCCCAGATAGATAGAATGATGCCCCCTGCCAGCCCCAGATAGATAGAACGATGCCCCCTGCCAGCCCCAGATAGATAGAATGATGCCCTCTGCCAGCCCCAGATAGATAGAATGATGCCCCCTGCCAGCCCCAGATAGATAGAACGATGACCCCTGCCAGCCCCCTATAGATAGAATGATGCCCCCCTTCCAGCCCCAGATAGATAGAATGATGCCCTCTGCCAGCCCCAGATATAGAATGATGCCCCCTGCCAGCCCCAGATAGATAGAACGATGCCCCCTGCCAGCCCCAGATAGATAGAATGATGCCCCCCTTCCAGCCCCAGATAGATAGAACGATGCCCTCTGCCAGCCCCAGATATAGAATGATGCCCCCTGCCAGCCCCAGATAGATAGAATGATGCCCCCTGCCAGCCCCAGATAGATAGAACGATGCCCCCTGCCAGCCCCAGATAGATAGAATGATGCCCCCTGCCAGCCCCAGATAGATAGAACGATGACCCCTGCCAGCCCCCTATAGATAGAATGATGCCCCCCTTCCAGCCCCAGATAGATAGAACGATGCCCTCTGCCAGCCCCAGATATAGAATGATGCCCCCTGCCAGCCCCAGATAGATAGAACGATGCCCCCTGCCAGCCCCAGATAGATAGAACGATGCCCCCTGCCAGCCCCAGATAGATAGAACGATGCCCCCTGCCAGCCCCAGATAGATAGAATGATGCCCCCTGCCAGCCCCAGATAGATAGAATGATGCCCCCTGCCAGCCCCAGAGATAGAACGATGCCCCCTGCCAGCCCCAGATAGATAGAACGATGCCCCCTGCCAGCCCCAGAGATAGAATGATGCCCCCTGCCAGCCCCAGATAGATAGAACGATGCCCCCTGCCAGCCCTAGATAGATAGAACGTTGCCCCCTGCCAGCCCCAGATAGATAGAACGATGCCCCCTGCCAGCCCCAGATAGATAGAATGATGCCCCCTGCCAGCCCCAGATAGATAGAATGATGCCCCCTGCAAGCCCCAGATAGATAGAATGATGCCCCCTGCCAGGCCCAGATAGATAGAACGATGCCCCCTGCCAGCCCCAGATAGATAGAATGGTGCCCCCTGCCAGCCCCAGAGATAGAATGATGCCCCCTGCCAGCCCCAGATAGATAGAACGATGCCCCCTGCCAACCCCAGATAGATAGAACGTTGCCCCCTGCCAGCCCCAGATAGATAGAACGATGCCCCCTGCCAGCCCCAGATAGATAGAACGTTGCCCCCTGCCAGCCCCAGATAGATAGAACGATGCACCCTGCCAACCCCAGATAGATAGAATAATGCCCCGCATTCTATAATAATAATAATAAAAAAAAAAAAAAACATAATACTCACCTCTTTACGCAGGTTTCTTCCTGTCCTCGGTCTTCAGCAGCTTGGTGTAGGGAGCTGCAGGGAGGGCCGGAGAGCTGACAGCTGACCTGATATGTGTCAGCGCTCCTCCACGCTACACAGGTCGCGCAATGACGTCAGTTGCGCGACCTGTGTAGCTGCTTGTACACACAGACGCTGAAGCAGCGGTGCTGCGCTGCGTCTGTGCACTAATCAATAGTACTTGCATCGTACGATGCGGGTACTATAGATTATGTTAAAAGTTGTAGGGAGTGCGGACCGGCCCGGACAAGCTCCGGACCAGCCCCAGACCGGCCCAGGACCAACCGGCCCACCGGGAAAACTCCCGGTGGGTGCAATGGCCAGTCCGCCCCTGCTGGTGTTAGTGACAGGTGTTTGCTCTATTGTGAGGCAAACACCCGATGAGTATGAAGAGGATTCTGTCCTCAATGGGGCTCACAATGTAAACAACCTACCAGTATGTTTTGAAGTGTGGGAGGAAACCCAAGCACACATGGAGAGAACAAACAATTTTTTGCAGATGTTGACCTGAGTGGGACTTGAACTGAGGACTCCAGTGCTGCAAGGAAGAAGTGCAACCCACTCAGCCACCAATAATATAAAATATTTCATTGTAGGGGTACAGAATATGGAATAAATAATTGTATGGGGGACAGAGTATGGAATAAATTATTGTAGGGGGACAGAATATAAAATATGTCATTAATAATATATGTCATAATTAATTCTTTTTAGTCTTCTGTTCCCCTACAATGAATTATTTCATATTGTGGGCAGCACTTCATCCTTGCAGCACTGGAGTCCTGTGTTCAAGTCCCACACAGGTCACCATCTGCAAAGAGTTTATATGTTCTCTCTGTGTCTGCATGGGTTTCCTCCCAC
This sequence comes from Engystomops pustulosus, assembly GCF_040894005.1. Taxonomy (NCBI): domain Eukaryota; kingdom Metazoa; phylum Chordata; class Amphibia; order Anura; family Leptodactylidae; genus Engystomops; species Engystomops pustulosus. Next base: position 62,827,262 of record NC_092421.1, read on the forward strand.
ACTCCAAAACATACTGATAGGTTGTTTACATTGTTAGACCCATAGGGGACAGGGACCAATTTGTTATGCTTATTTGCAGAATTTTTATATTCTGTCCCCCCAAAATTATTTATTTCACGTTCCTTCCCCCCACAATTAATTATTTCATATTTTGTCTCCCCACGGTGACTTATTTCATATTCTGTCCCCCTTAAATTAAATATTTTATATTCTGTCCACCCCACAATGAATGATTTTGTAATCTGTCCCCCCACAATGAATGATTTCATATTTTGTCCCACCACAATAATTTATTTTATATTCTGTCCCCCCACAATGATTTTTTTCATTATCTGTCGCCCTTACACTTTTTATTTTCATATTCTGTCTCCCCACAATAATTTTTTCATACTATGGGCAGCATGGTGGCTGAGTGGGCAGCACTTCTGCCATGGAGCACTGGAATCCTTGGTTTAAGTCCCACTCAGGTCACCATCTGCAAAGAGTTTGTATGTTCTCTCCATGTGTGCTTGGGTTTCCTCCCAACACTTCAAAACATACTGGTGGGTTGCTTAGATTGTGAGCCCCATTGGGGACAGGGACCAATTTGTCATGCTTTTTTGCAGAATTATTATATTCTGTCCATTGTGGGAGATTTGGCCCATTAGAGACCGATGTAGCGGGGTGCTGTGATGCAGTTCAAGACAGTGACATCAAAGTACAGTCCAAAACAGGTCTAGCCTGTGTTTATTTCAGCAGGAACAAAATAAAACAGCCTTCACATTCAGGCATCAAAACAAAATAATATCCTACCCGTCAGGGTGCTAACTAAACAATGGTTCTCTGACTCACCACTAACAAAAACACTTGGCTGCTCCAGGCACAGAGGTCAAGGCTGCGTGCTCTCCAGCCTCCACTCAGAGAGAACACACTCTCAGCTCTGCTGAGCGGCTTTATGCAGGCTGATTGGGCTGTTCCCACCACCTGTGTCCAAGGTGCTGGACAACCCAACCTCAGCACTAAGGCCTTGCATAATAGCAAAACCTAGGGGAAACATACCGCCCATCCACAGTTAACCCCTTCAGTGTCTCACATACCCTCCCCCTCTGTTTGACCATGTGGGGGCGAACACTTTTGGCCATCAGACAGTGGGTATGAGATAGGGCATCGGCATTCCCATGCAGCTTTCCTGCTCAATGTTCTACCGTGAATTTGAAATTCTGCAACATTAGGAACCACCTTGTGACCCTGGCGTTCCTCTCTTTGGCCTGACTCATCCAGGTGAGGGGAGAGTGATCGGTCACTAGTGTAAACTGTCGCCCTATCAAGTAATACCCCAGGGATTCCAGAGCCCATTTGATCGCCAAGCACTCCCTCTCAACTATATTATAGTTCTTCTCAGGAGGTGAGAGCTTGCGGCTCAGGAATGTCACGGGATGTTCCTCATCCTCCACTACTTGGGACAGGACAATACGGTACCCCAGGTAACGGGCCTCTTCCAGACCCAGTGCACATTTTTGGGGGTTCGCTGTCAACCCTGCTGCCCTCAGGGAGTCTACCACTGCTTGCACCTTGGCTAGATGACTCTCCCAATCGTTACTATAGACTATGATGTCATCCAGGTAGGCCGAGGCATATCTCCGGTGAGATTTTAGCACGAGATCCATTAACCTATGGAATGTGGCAGGGGCCCCATGTAGCCCAAAGGGAAGTACCACATACTGAAAAAGCCCTCAGGAGTAACAAAAGCGGTCTTCTCTTTAGCCCTGTCAGTAAGGGGTACCTGCCAATACCCTTTCGTCAAGTCAAGGGTGGAGAAGAACATAGCCTGTCCAAGTCGTTCTATCAACTCGTCAACTCTGGGCATAGGGTAAGAATCAAATTTGGACACCTCGTTCAACTTCCTAAAGTCATTGCGGAACCGTAGGGAACCATCAGGTTTGGGAATCAACACAATAGGACTCTACCAGTCACTTTTAGACTCCTCGATAACCCCCAGGTCTAACATCTGCCTGACTTCTTCGGATATGGCAAGCCGGCGCGCTTCAGGGACCCGGTAGGGTTTTTGATGTACCCGGATGTGGGGCTCGGTTATGATGTCATGCTTGATGACTGAAGTACGTCCCGGTAACTTAGAGAACACATGAACGTTTCGGAGCACAAACTCCTTCGCTTCCTGAATCTGGGCCCTGGAGAGGGACTCCGAGATCCGTACTTCAGGCACCTTGGCATCGGGTACACCTACCTCTGGTGTCACCTTCTTGGTGACAGATGCTTTTTCTACTCCCACAGCTATCAGGGACTCTCTTTCCCTCCATGGCTTTAGGAGGTTCACGTGGTATATCTGTTTGGGTTTCCTTTTCCCCGGCTGAGATACCTTGTAGTTAACCTCCCCCACTTTCTCCATGACCTCATATGGACCTTGCCATTTCGCCAAGAACTTACTCTCAACGGTGGGCACCAGAACTAACACTCTGTCGCCTGGGTTAAAGGTCCTGAGTCTGGCTGACCTATTGTAGACCCTATACTGGGCCTCTTGTGCCCTTGTCATGTGCTCCTTTACAAGGGGCATTACCGCCGCTATGCGGTCCTGCATAAGGGAGACGTGTTCAATCACACTACGGTGGGGGGTCCTCTCCTGTTCCCAGGTCTCCTTAGCTATATCCAAAAGCCCACGTGGGGAACGGCCATATAACAACTCAAAGGGTGAGAAACCCGAGGAGGACTGGGGAACTTCACTTATGGCAAACATCAAATAAGGCAACAAACAATCCCAGTCCTTCCCATCTTTGCTGACCACCCTCTTTAGCATCCCCTTCAAGGTCTTGTTAAACCTCTCGACCAGGCCATCTGTCTGAGGATGATATACAGAGGTGTGGAGCTGTTTAACCTGGAGTAATTTACACATCTCCTTCATTACTAGAGATGAGCGAGCACTAAAATGCTCGGGTACTCGTTATTTGAGACGAACTTTTCCCGATGCTCGAGTGCTCGTTTCGAGTAACGAGCCCCATTGAAGTCAATGGGAGACTCGAGCATTTTTCAAGGGGACCAAGGCTCTGCACAGGGAAGCTTGGCCAAACACCTGGGAACCTCAGAAAAGCATGGAAACACCACGGAAATGGACAGGAAACAGCAGGGGCAGCATGCATGGATGCCTCTGAGGCTGCTTAAATGCACCATTATGCCAAAATTATGGGCAACAGCATGGCCATGACAGAGTGACAGAATGAAGCTAGATAGCATCTAAAACATCCAATAATTGACCCTGACACTATAGGGGACGGCATGCAGAGGCAGGGGCAGCAGCGGCAGGCTAGAGAGTGGCATGGCGACATACCCTAAATGGACTCAGGCTTCAAACCAATGGGTGGCAGAGAGGAACCAAAGGAGGTGAGCAAGAAGCGCTCAAATAATATCGGTACATGATAAAAGTTTGCCAGTATATTTTGTGGATTACATAGCAGGGTGGCAACAAAGTTAACATGGAAGCCATGAAAACAACCCAAAATTCTGCCAGACACAGCTCGTTTGATAAGGGGACCATGTATGGAGGCAGTGAACTAGTAGTAGATTAAAGGTGCTGCAGTTAAAACTATGTTAGTTGGTTCTTGGCATGGAGCTGGCGCTCCGCTGCCAGGCGAGCTTTCGCCAATCCAAGCCCCTGTCTCTAGGCTACTCCCCAAACAGCACTTCTAAGAACCTTTTGTATAAGATCAAGTGTAGTAGCGTTCTTAAAAGTTTAGGATATGGCGGGTGAGGGGAATGTAAACAGATGCGCAAGAAGAGCTGAAATAATATCCGTAAATGTTAAAAGTTTGCCAGTGTATTTTGTGGATAACACAGCAGGGTGGCGACAAAGTTAACAACTTTGATGTGGAATCCATGAAAACAACCCAAATTTCGGCCTGACACACCTCGTTTGATAAAGGGACGATGTATGGAGGCAGCTATATGGACGACTTTTGGAGGTAGCAATGGAGACAACGTGTGGAGGCTGCTATGGAGACAATTCAATTTGGATAGTGCCTGTATGTGGCAGTCCAAAAAAGTTTTCAAACCAGAGGAGCAGGTAGGTGGCCCTCCAGAAAAATGGAATAGATTGAGTGCCTGTATGTGGCAGTCCAAAAAAGTTTTCAAACCAGAGGAGCAGGTAGGTGGCTCTCCAGAAAAATGGAATAGATTGAGTGCCTGTATGTGGCAGTCCAAAAAAGTTTTCAAACCAGAGGAGCAGGTAGGTGGCCCTCCAGAAAAATGGAATACATTGAGTGCCTGTATGTGGCAGTCCAAAAAAGTTTTCAAACCAGAGGAGCAGGTAGGTGGCCCTCCAGAAAAATGGAATACATTGAGTGCCTGTATGTGGCAGTCCAAAAAAGTTTTCAAACCAGAGGAGCAGGTAGGTGGCCCTCCAGAAAAATTGAATAGATTGAGTGCCTGTATGTGGCACTCCCAAAAATTGTTTAAAACAGAGGACCGGGTCGGTGGCCCTCCAGAAAAATTAAATGCATAAAGTACTATAGCTAGAGCCAGTGGGCCCTGTCAAAAAATAGCCAGTTTCCTCTGCTTTACTGTACAAAGAGGAGGAGAAGGAGGAAAATGAGGAGGAGGAGGAGTGGATAAATTATTCAGGTTGAGCTTCCTTCACCTGGTGGAGATTGGAAATTAGGAGAAATCCAGGCTTTAATCATCTTGATAAGCGTCAGCCTGTCAGCGCTGTCAGTCGACAGGCGTGTACGCTTATCGGTGATGATGCCACCAGCTGCACTGAAAACCTGCTCGGACAAGACGCTAGCGGCAGGGCAGGCAAGAACCTCCAAGGCGTACAGCGCCAGTTCGTGCCACATGTCCAGCTTTGAAACCCAGTAGTTGTAGGGAGCTGTGTGATCATTTAGGACGATGGTATGGTCAGCTACGTACTCCCTCACCATCTTTCTGTAAAGATCAGCCCTACTCTGCCGAGACTGGGGACAGGTGACAGTGTCTTGCTGGGGTGACATAAAGCTGGCAAAAGCCTTGTAAAGCGTACCCTTGCCAGTGCTGGACAAGCTGCCTGCTCGCCTACTCTCCCTCGCTACTTGTCCCGCAGAACTACGCACTCTGCCGCTAGCGCTGTCAGAAGGGAAATACTGTTTCAGCTTG